>NW_026088065.1:0-20791 GCF_022539395.1 Myiozetetes cayanensis
AGGGCTTTGGACACAAGCCAATGAAGTTCCAACGAGGAATAAAAAGGCCTTAACTTCCACCTCTAATGTGCAATGACTGAGCCACTCTTGGCACTCCATGCACACATAGAGCTTTCTGCGCTGGCACCTTTTGTCTGGGAGGAATCTTCGTTCTTAGTCCATCTGGGGACCAAGACGGGCAATTTCAGCATGGGGCTTGGGACACCAAATGAATTAAGTTCCATCCAGGAAAAAAAGGCCTTAGCCTCCAACTCTCCTGTGCAGTTGGTCAGCCACCCTTGGCACTCCAGGCAAATATGGAGCTTTCTACCCTGGCATCTCTTGTCTGGATGGAATCTTTGCTCTTAATCCATCTGGAAACCCAGACAGGCCATTTCAGCGCAGGGCTTCAGACACCAAACCAATGAAGTTCCAGCCATTAAAAAAAGACCTTTGCATCCAACTGCCCTGTGCAATGGGTGAGTCACCCTTGGCACTCCATGCACACATGGAGCTTCCTGCGCTGGCACTTTTTCTGTGGTGTAAATTTTTGTTCTGAGTCCATCTCTGGACTTAGTCTTGCCATTTCAGCGTGGGGCTTCGGACACAAAACCAATGGAGTTCCAGGAAGGAAAAAAACCCCTTAGCCTTAAACTCTGCTGTGCAATGGGTGAGCCACCCTTGGCATTCCATGTACACATGGAGCTTTCTGTTCTGAAACCTTTTGTCTGGGAGGAATCTTCATTCTTAATCCATCTGGGGACCCAGATGGGACATTAGAGTGACGGGCTTTGAACACCAAACCTGTGAAGATCTAGCCAGGAAAAAAACCCCTTAACCTCCAACTCTCCTGTGTAATGAGTGAGCCAATATTGGCACTCCACGCATACATGGATCTTTCTGTCCTGAAACCTTTTGTCTGGGAGGAATCTTCATTGTTAGTCCATCTGGGTACCCAGACAGGCCATTTCAGGGCAGGGCTTTGGACACCAAACGAATTAAGTTCCAACCAGGAAAAAAAGGCCTTAGCCTCCAAATCTCCTGTGCAGTTGGTGAGCCACCTTAGGCACTCCATGCACACATGGAACTTCCTGCAATGGTACCTTTTGTATGGGAGGAATCTTTGTTTTCAGTCAATCAGAAGACCCAGAGGAGTCATTTCAATGTGTGACTTCAAATATCAAACTAATGAAGTTCCAGGCAGGATAAAAAGCTCTTAGACTCAAACTCTCCTATGCAATGGGTGAGTCACCCTTACCACTCCATGCACGCAAGGAGCTTCCTGAGCTGCCACCTTTGTCTGGGAAGAACATTCATTCTTAGTCCATCTGGGGACCCAGATGGGCCATTTCAGCGTGGGGATTTGGACACCAAACTAATGAATTTCCAGGTAGGAAAGAAAGCCCTTAGCCTACAACTCTCCTGTGCATTTGATGAGCCACCCTTGGCACTCTATACACTCACGGAGTTTTCTGCATTTGCGGCTTTTTCTAGGATGAATCTTTGTTCTTCGTCCATCTGGGGACCCAGACGCTTTATTTCAGCGCGTGATTTCAAACATCAAACCAATGAAGTTCCATCCAGGAAATAAAGCCCTTAGCCTCTAAATGTCCTGTGCAGTTGGTGAGTCACCCTTGATACTCCATGCACACATGAAATGTCTTGTACTAACATCTCTTGTCTGGGTGGAATCTTTGTTCTTAGTCCATCTGGGGACCAAGACGGGCCATTTCAGCATGGGGCTTCGGACACCAAACCAATGAAGTTCCAGCCAGGAAAAAAAGCCCTTAGCCTCCAACTCTGCTGTGAAATGGGTGAGACAGCCTTGGTACTCCATGCACACATGGAGTTTTCTACCCTGGCACATCTTGTCTGGGTGGAATCTTTGTTCCTACTCCATCTGGGGACCCAGACAGGCCATTTCAGGGCGGGGTTTTGGACACCAAACGAATTAAGTTCCATTCAGGAAAAAAAGACTTTAGCCTCCAACTCTCCTGTGCAGTTGGTGAGCCACCCTTGGCTCTCCATGCACACATGGAACTTCCTGCAATGGCACCTTTGGTCTGGGAGGAATCTTTGTTTTCAGTCAATCAGAAGACCCAGACGTGCCATTTCATCGTGGGGCTTTGGACACTAAACCAATGAAGTTCCAGGTAGGATAAAAAGCTCTTAGATTCAAACTCTCCTGTGCAATGGGTGAGTCACCCTTAGCACTCCATGCACACATGGAGCTTCCTGAGCTGCCACCTTCGTCTGGGAGGAACATTTGTTCTTAGTCCGTCCGGGGACCCAGACGGGTCATTTCAGCGTGGGGATTCGGACACCAAACCAATAAATTTCCAGGTAGGAAAGAAAGCCCTTAGCCGCCAACTCTCCTGTGCATTTGATGAGCCACCCTTGGCACTCTATACACTCAAGGAGCTTTCTGCACTTGTGGCTTTTTCTAGGATGAATCTTCGTTCTTAGTCCATCTGGGGACCCAGACTGCGTCATTTCAGCGCGTGACTTCAAACATCAAACCAATTTAGTTGCAGCCAGGAAAAAAAGCCCTTAACCTCCAACTGTCCTGTGCAGTTGGTGAGGCACCCTTGGCACTCCATGCATACATGGAGCTTCCTGCAATGGCCCCTTTTGTCTGGGAGGAATCTTCTTTCTTACTCCATCTGGGGACCCAGACTGGCCATTTCAGCGCGGGGCTGCGGACACCAAGTAATAGAAGTTCCAGCCATGAAAAAAACCCCTTAACCTCCAAGTCTCCTATGCAATTGGTGAGCAAACCTTAACACTCCATGCACGCATGCAGCTTCCTGCACTGGCACCTTTTGTCTGGGAGGAATCTTCTTTCTTAGCCCATGTGGGGCCCAGATGGGCTATTTCAGCGCGGGGCTTTGGACACCAAACCAGTGAAGTTCCAAGCAGGATAAAAAGGCCTTAACCTCCAACTGTCCTGTGCATTTGGTGAGGAACCCTTTACACTCCATGCACACATGGAGCTCTTTCTGCACTGGCACCTTTTGTGTGGGTGGAATCTTCGTTCTTAGTTTATCTGGGGACCCAGATGGGCCATTTCAGCGTTGGGCTTCGGACACCAAACCAATGAATTTCCAGGTAGGAAAGAAAGTCTTTAGCCTCCACCTCTCCTGTGCATTTGATGAGCCACCCCTGGCACTCTATGCACACATGGAGCTTTCTATCCTGGCACCTCTTGTCTGGGTGGAATCTTTGTTCTTAATCCATCTGAGAACCCAGACAGGCCATTTAAGCGTAGGGGCTTCAGACACCAAACCAATGAAGTTCCAGGTAAGAAAAAAAGCCCTTAGCATCCAACTGCCCTGTGCAATGGGTGAGCCTCGTTTGGCACTCCATGCACACATGGAACTTCCTGCACTGGTACCTTTTGCATGGGAGGAATCTTTGTTTTCAGTCCATCTGGGGACCCAGATGGGCCATTTCAGCGCGTGACTTCAAACATCAAACCAATGAAGTTCCAGCCAGGATAAAAAGCCCTTAGCCTTCAACTCTCCTGTGTAATGGGTGATCCACCCTTGGCACTCCATGCACACATGGAGCTTTCTGTCCTGAAACTGTTTGTCTGAGTGGAATCTTCATTGTTAGTCCATCTGGGGACCCAGACAGGCCATTTAAGCTAGGGGTTTCAGACACCAAACCAATGAATTTCCAGGTAAGAAAGAAAGCCCTTAGCATCCAACTGCCCTGTGCAATGAGTGAGCCTCGTTTGGCACTCCATGCACACATGGAACTTCCTGCACTGGCACCTTTGATCTGGGAGGAATCTTTGTTTTCAGTCCATCTGGGGACCAAGACAGGACATTTCATAGTGGGGCTTTGGACACCAAACGAATGAAACTCCAGGCAGGTTAAAAAGCTCTTAGACTCAAACTCTCCTGTGCAATGGGTGAGTCACCCTTACCACTCCATGCATGCAAGGAGCTTCCTGAGCTGCCTTTGTCTGGGAGGAACATTTGTTCTTAGTCCATCCGGGGACCCAGACGGGCCATTTCAGCGTGGGGATTCGAACAGCAAACCAATGAAGTTCCAGGCAGGATAAAAAGCCCTTAGTCTCCAACTCTCCTCTTCATTTGATGAGCCACCCTTGGCACTGCGTGCACACAGGGAGTTTTCTGCCCTGAAAACATTTGTCTGGGTGGAATCTTCGTTGATAGTCCATCTGGGGACGCAGACTGCTCATTTCAGCGCGGGGCTACAGACACCAACTCAGAGAAATTTCAGCCATGAAAAAAACCCATTAACCTCAGAGTCTCCTATGCAAAGGGTGAGCAACCCTTGATACTCCATGCATACATAGAGTTTTCTGCGCTGGCAACTTTTGTGTGGGAGGAATCTTCGTTCTTAGTCCATCTGGGGACCAAGACGGGCCATTTCAGCGTGGGGCTTGAGGCACCAAACCAATGAAGTTCCAGCCAGGAAAAAACCCCTAAACCTCCTACTCTGTTGTGAAATGGGTGAGACAACCTTGGCACTCCATGCACACATGGAGATTTCTACCCTGGCACCTCTTGTCTGAGTGGAATCTTTGTTCTTAATCCATCTGGGAACCCAGACAGGCCATTTAAGGTTGGGCCCTCAGACACCAAACCAATGAAGTTCCAGCCAGGAGAAAAAGCCCTTAGCCTCCAACTGATCTGTGCAATGGGTGAGCCACCCTTGGAAGTACATGCACACATGGAGCTTCCTGCACTAGCGCCTTTTGTCTGGGTCGAATCTTCGTTCTTAGTCCATCTGGGGAGCCAGATGGGCCATTAGAGTGCAGGGCTTCGGACACAAACCAGTGAAGATCTAGCCAGGATGAAAACCCCTTAACCTCCAACTCTCCTGTGTAATGGGTGAGTCAATATTGGCACTCCATGCACACATGGAGCTTTCTGTCCTGAAACCGTTTGTCTGGGTGGAATCTTCATTGTTAGTCCATCTGGGGACCCAGACAGGCCATTTCAGCGTCGGGCTTTGGACACCAAGGTAATTAAGTTCCAAGCAGGAACAAAAGGTCTTAGCCTCCAACTGTCCTGTGCAGTTGGTGAGCCACCCTTGGCACTCCATGCACACATGGAATTTCCTGCACTGGTACCTTTGGTCTGGGAGGAAACTTTGTTTTCAGTCAATCAGAGGACCCAGACGGGCCATTTCAGCGTGGGGCTTTGCACACCAAAGCAATGAAGTTCCAGCCAGGAAAAAAACCCTTAGCCTCCAACTCTGCTGTGCAATGGGTGAGACAACCTTGGCACTCCATGCAAACATGGAGTTTTCTACCCTGGCACCTCTTGTCTGGGTGGAATCTTTGTTTTTATTCGATCTGGGGAACCAGACTAGCCATTTCAGCGTGGGAATTCGGACACCAAACCAATGAAGTTCCAGGCAGGAAAAAAAGCCCTCAGCCTCTAACTCTCCTGTGCAGTTGGTGAGCCACCCTTGGCACTCCCTGCACACAAGGAGCTTTCTGGGCTGGCACCTTTTGTCTTGGCTGAATCTTCTTTCTTCGTTCATCTGGGAACCCAGACTGGTCATTTCAGCGCGGGGATACGGTCACCAAGTCAGAGAAGTTTCAGCCATGAAAAAACACCCTTAACCTCGGAGTCTCCTATGCAATGGGTGAGCAACCCTTGACACTCCATGCACACATAGAGCTTTCTGCGCTGGCAACTTTTGTGTGGGAGGAATCTTCGTTCTTAGTTCATCTGGGGACCCAGATGGACCATTTCAGTGTTGGACTTCGGACACCAAACCAATGAATTTCCAGGTAAGAAAGAAAGCCCTTAGCCTCCAACTCTCCTGTGCCTTTGATGAGCCACCCTTGGCACTCTATACACTCATGGAGCTTTATGCACTTGTGGTTTTTTCTAGGATGAATCTTCATTCTTATTCCATCTGGGGAACCAGACATGTCATTTCAGTGCGTGATTTCAAACATCAAATCAATGAAGTTGCAGCCAGGAAAAAAGCCCTTAATGTCCAACTGCCCTGTAAAGTTTGTGAGGCACCCTGGGAACTCCATCTACAAATGGAGTTTCCTTAGCTAGCACCTTTTGTCTGGGTGGAATCTTCGTTCTTAGTCCATCTGGGGACCTAGACAGATCATTTCAGCGTGGGGCTTGGGACACCAAACAAATGAAGTTCCAGCCAGGAAAAACACCCTTAGCCTCTACTCTGCTGTGAAATGGGTGAGACAACCTTGGCTCTCCATGCACACATGGAACTTCCTGCCCTGGCACCTCTTGTCTAGGTGGAATCTTTGTTCTTAATCCATCTGGGAACCCAGACAGGCCATTTAAGTTCGGGGCTTCAGACACCAAACCAATGAAGTTCCAGCCATTAAAAAAAGACCTTAGCCTCCAACTGATCTGTGCAATGGGTGAACCACCCTTGGCACTCCATGCACACATGGAGCTTCCTGCGCTGGCACCTTTTTTACTGGGATGAATCTTCGTTCTAAGTCCATCTCTGGACTTAGTCGGGCCATTTCAGTGTGGGGCTTCGGACACAAAACCAATGGAGTTCCAGGAAGGAAAAAAAACCCTTAGCCTTCAACTCTGCTGTGCAATGGGTGAGTCAGCCTTGGCACTCCATGTACACATGGAGCTTCCTTAGCTAGCACCTTTTGTCTGGGAGGAATCTTCGTTCTTAGTCCATCTGGGGAGCCAGATGGGCCATTGAGTGCAGGGGCTTTGGACACCAAACCTGTGAAGATCTAGTCAGGAAAAAACCCCCTTAACCTCCCACTCTCCTGTGTAATGAGTGAGCCAATATTGGCACTCCATGCACACATGGAGCTTTCTGTCCTGAAACTTTTGTTTGGGTGGAATCTTCATTGTTAGTCCATCTGGGGACCCAGAGAGGCCATTTCAGGGCGGGGCTTTGGACACCAAACCAATGAAGTTCCATCCTGGAAAAAAAGGCCTTAGCCTCCAACTCTCCTCTGCAGTTGGTGAGACACCCTTGGCACTCCATGCACACATGGAACTTCCTGCACTGGCACCTTTTGTATGGGAGGAATCTTTGTTTTCAGTCAATCAGAAGACCCAAACCCGTCATTTCTGCACGTGACATCAAACATCAAACCAATGAAGTTCTAACCATGAAAAAAACACCTTAACCTCCAAGTCTCCTATGCAATGGGTGAGCAACCCTTGACACTCCATGCACACATGCAGCTTCCTGCGCTGGCACCTTTTGTCTGCGAGGAATCTTCGTTCTTAGCCCGTGTGGGGCCCAGACGGGCCATTTCAGCGCGCGGCTTTGGAAACCAAACCAATAAAGTTCCAAGCAGGTAAAAAAGGCCTTAGCCTCCACCTCTACTCTGCAATGGCTGAACCACTCTTGGCACTCCATGCATACATAGAGCTCTTTCTGCGCTGGCAACTTTTGTGTGCGTGGAATATTCATTCTTAATCCATCTGGGGACCTAGATGGGTCATTTCAGCGTTTGGCTTCGAACACCAATCCAATGAAGTTCCAGGCAGGAAAAAAAGCCCTTAGCCTCCAACTCTCCTGTGCATTTGATGAGCCACCCTTGGCACTCTATACACTCACGGAGCTTTCTACACTTGCGGCTTTTTCCTAGGATGAATCTTCATTCTTAGTCCATCTGGGGACCCAGACGCATCATTTCAGCGCGTGACTTTAGACATCAAACCAATGAAGTTCCAGCCAGGAAAAAAGCCCTTAGCCTCCACCTCTCCTGTGCAATGGGTGAGTCACCCTTGGCACTCCATGCACACATGGAGCTTCCTGCGCTGGCACCTCTTGTCTGGGATGGAATCTTCTGTTCTTAGTCCATCTGGGGACCCAGATGGGCCATTTCAGCGTGGGGCTTCGGACACCAAACCAATGAAGTTCCAGCCAGGAAAAAAGCCCTTAGCCTCCAACTCTCCTGTGCAGTTGGTGAACCACCCTTGGCACTCCATGCACACATGGAGCTTCCTGCGCTGGCACCTTTTGTCTGGGATGAATCTTCGTTCTTAGTCCATCTGGGGACCCAGACTGGCCATTTCAGCGTGGGGCTTCGGACACCAAACCAATGAAGTTCCAGCCAGGAAAAAAACCCTTAGCCTCCAACTCTCCTATGCAATGGGTGAGTCAACCTTGGCACTCCATGCACACATGGAGCTTCCTGAGCTAGCACCTTTTGTCTGGGTGGAATCTTCGTTCTTAGTCCATCTGGGAGCCCAGACGGGCCATTTTAGTCATGGGGCTTTGGACACCAAACCAATGAAGTTCCAGCCAGGAATAAAAGCCCTTAACCTCCACACTCTACTGTGCAATGAGTGAGCCACTCTTGGCACTCCATGCACACATGGAGCTTTCTGTCGCTGGCACCTTTTGTCTGGGTGGAATCTTCGTTCTTAGTCCATCTGGGGACCCAGACAGGCCATTTCAGCAGTGGGGCTTTGGACACCAAACCAATGAAGTTCCATCCAGGAAAAAAAGGCCTTAGCCTCCAACTCTCCTGTGCAGTTGGTGAGCCACCCTTGGCACTCCATGCACACATGGAGCTTCCTGCACTGGCACCTTTTGTCTGGGATGGAATCTTTGTTTTCAGTCCATCTAGAAGACCCAGACAGGCCATTTCAGCGCGGGACTTCAGACACCAAACCAATGAAGTTCCAGCCATGAAAAAAACACCTTAGCCTCCAACTCTCCTGTGCAATGGGTGAGTCACCCTTGGCACTCCATGCACACATGGAGCTTCCTGCGCTGGCACCTTTTGTCTGTGGAGGAATCTTCGTTCTTAGTCCATCTGGGGACCCAGACTGGCCATTTCAGCGCGGGGCTTCGGACACCAAACCAATGAAGTTTCATCCAGGAAAAAAAACCCTTACCCTCCAGCTCTGCTGTGCAATGGGTGAGCCACCCTTGGCACTCCATGCACACATGGAGCTTTCTGTGCTGACAACCTTTTGTCTGGGAGGAATCTTCATTCTTAATCCATCTGGGGACCCAGATGGGCCATTTCAGCGCTGGGCTTCGAACACCAAGCCAATGAAGTTCCAGCCAGGAAAAAAAGCCCTTAACCTCCAACTCTCCTGTGCATTTGATGAGCCACCCTTGGCACTCCATACACACATGGAGCTTTCTGCACTGGCAGCCTTTTGTCTGGGATGGAATCTTCATTCTTAGTCCATCTGGGGACCCAGACGCATCATTTCAGCGCGTGACTTTAAACATCAAACGAATGAAGTTCCAGCCAGGAAAAAAAGCCCTTAGCCTCCACCTCTCCTGTGCAATGGGTGAGTCACCCTTACCACTCCATGCACACAAGGAGCTTCCTGAGCTGACAAATTTTGTCTGGGAGGAATCTTCTTTCTTAGTCCATCTGGGGACCCAGATGGGCCATTTCAGCGTGGGGATTCGGACACCATACCAATGAAGTTCCAGGCAGGAAAAAAAGCCCTGAGCCTCTAACTCTCCTGTGCAGTTGGTTAACCACCCTTGGCACTCCATGCACACAAGGAGCTTCCTGCGCTGGCCCCTTTTGTCTGGGAGGAATCTTCTTTCTTCGTCCATCTGGGGACCCAGACGGGCCATTTCAGCGCGGGGCGTCGGACACCAAGCCAAGGAAGTTCCAGCCATGAAAAAAACCCCTTAACCTCCAAGTCTCCTATGCAATGGGTGAGCAACCCTTGACACTCCATGCACACATGCAACTTCCTGGGCTGACATTTTTACTCTGGGTTGAATCTTCGTTCTTAGCCCATGTGGGGCCCAGACAGGCCATTTTATCACGGGGCTTTGGACACCAAAGCAATGAAGTTCCAACGAGGAATAAAAGGCCTTAACTTCCACCTCTAATGTGCAATGACTGAGCCACTCCTGGCACTCCATGCACACATAGAGCTTTCTGCGCTGGCACCTTTTGTCTGGGAGGAATCTTCGTTCTTAGTCCATCTGGGGACCAAGACGGGCAATTTCAGCATGGGGCTTGGGACACCAAATGAATTAAGTTCCATCCAGGAAAAAAAGGCCTTAGCCTCCAACTCTCCTGTGCAGTTGGTCAGCCACCCTTGGCACTCCAGGCAAATATGGAGCTTTCTACCCTGGCATCTCTTGTCTGGATGGAATCTTTGCTCTTAATCCATCTGGAAACCCAGACAGGCCATTTCAGCGCAGGGCTTCAGACACCAAACCAATGAAGTTCCAGCCATTAAAAAAAGACCTTTGCATCCAACTGCCCTGTGCAATGGGTGAGTCACCCTTGGCACTCCATGCACACATGGAGCTTCCTGCGCTGGCACTTTTTCTGTGGTGTAAATTTTTGTTCTGAGTCCATCTCTGGACTTAGTCTTGCCATTTCAGCGTGGGGCTTCGGACACAAAACCAATGGAGTTCCAGGAAGGAAAAAAACCCCTTAGCCTTAAACTCTGCTGTGCAATGGGTGAGCCACCCTTGGCATTCCATGTACACATGGAGCTTTCTGTTCTGAAACCTTTTGTCTGGGAGGAATCTTCATTCTTAATCCATCTGGGGACCCAGATGGGACATTAGAGTGCAGGGCTTCGAACACCAAACCTGTGAAGATCTAGCCAGGAAAAAAACCCCTTAACCTCCAACTCTCCTGTGTAATGAGTGAGCCAATATTGGCACTCCATGCACACATGGAGCTTTCTGTCCTGAAACCTTTTGTCTGGGTGGAATCTTCATTGTTAGTCCATCTGGGTACCCAGACAGGCCATTTCAGGGCAGGGCTTTGGACACCAAACGAATTAAGTTCCAACCAGGAAAAAAAGGCCTTAGCCTCCAAATCTCCTGTGCAGTTGGTGAGCCACCTTAGGCACTCCATGCACACATGGAACTTCCTGCAATGGTACCTTTTGTATGGGAGGAATCTTTGTTTTCAGTCAATCAGAAGACCCAGAGGAGTCATTTCAATGTGTGACTTCAAATATCAAACTAATGAAGTTCCAGGCAGGATAAAAAGCTCTTAGACTCAAACTCTCCTATGCAATGGGTGAGTAACCCTTACCACTCCATGCATGCAAGGAGCTTCCTGAGCTGCCACCTTTGTCTGGGAAGAACATTCATTCTTAGTCCATCTGGGGACCCAGATGGGCCATTTCAGCGTGGGGATTTGGACACCAAACTAATGAATTTCCAGGTAGGAAAGAAAGCCCTTAGCCTACAACTCTCCTGTGCATTTGATGAGCCACCCTTGGCACTCTATACACTCACGGAGCTTTCTGCATTTGCGGCTTTTTCTAGGATGAATCTTTGTTCTTCGTCCATCTGGGGACCCAGACGCTTTATTTCAGCGCGTGATTTCAAACATCAAACCAATGAAGTTCCATCCAGGAAATAAAGCCCTTAGCCTCTAAATGTCCTGTGCAGTTGGTGAGTCACCCTTGATACTCCATGCACACATGAAATGTCTTGTACTAACATCTCTTGTCTGGGTGGAATCTTTGTTCTTAGTCCATCTGGGGACCAAGACGGGCCATTTCAGCATGGGGCTTGGGACACCAAACCAATGAAGTTCCAGCCAGGAAAAAAAGCCCTTAGCCTCCAACTCTGCTGTGAAATGGGTGAGACAGCCTTGGTACTCCATGCACACATGGAGTTTTCTACCCTGGCACATCTTGTCTGGGTGGAATCTTTATTCCTACTCCATCTGGGGACCCAGACAGGCCATTTCAGGGCGGGGTTTTGGACACCAAACGAATTAAGTTCCATTCAGGAAAAAAAGACTTTAGCCTCCAACTCTCCTGTGCAGTTGGTGAGCCACCCTTGACTCTCCATGCACACATGGAACTTCCTGCAATGGCACCTTTGGTCTGGGAGGAATCTTTGTTTTCAGTCAATCAGAAGACCCAGACGTGCCATTTCATCGTGGGGCTTTGGACACTAAACCAATGAAGTTCCAGGCAGGATAAAAAGCTCTTAGATTCAAACTCTCCTGTGCAATGGGTGAGTCACCCTTAGCACTCCATGCACACATGGAGCTTCCTGAGCTGCCACCTTCGTCTGGGAGGAACATTTGTTCTTAGTCCGTCCGGGGACCCAGACGGGCCATTTCAGCGTGGGGATTCGGACACCAAACCAATAAATTTCCAGGTAGGAAAGAAAGCCCTTAGCCTCCAACTCTCCTGTGCATTTGATGAGCCACCCTTGGCACTCTATACACTCAAGGAGCTTTCTGCACTTGTGGTTTTTTCTAGGATGAATCTTCGTTCTTAGTCCATCTGGGGACCCAGACGCGTCATTTCAGCGCGTGACTTCAAACATCAAACCAATTTAGTTGCAGCCAGGAAAAAAAGCCCTTAACCTCCAACTGTCCTGTGCAGTTGGTGAGGCACCCTTGGCACTCCATGCATACATGGAGCTTCCTGCAATGGCCCCTTTTGTCTGGGAGGAATCTTCTTTCTTACTCCATCTGGGGACCCAGACTGGCCATTTCAGCGCGGGGCTGCGGACACCAAGTAATAGAAGTTCCAGCCATGAAAAAAACCCCTTAACCTCCAAGTCTCCTATGCAATTGGTGAGCAAACCTTAACACTCCATGCACGCATGCAGCTTCCTGCACTGGCACCTTTTGTCTGGGAGGAATCTTCTTTCTTAGCCCATGTGGGGCCCAGATGGGCTATTTCAGCGCGGGGCTTTGGACACCAAACCAGTGAAGTTCCAAGCAGGATAAAAAGGCCTTAACCTCCAACTGTCCTGTGCATTTGGTGAGGAACCCTTTACACTCCATGCACACATATAGCTCTTTCTGCGCTGGCAACTTTTGTGTGGGTGGAATCTTCGTTCTTAGTTTATCTGGGGACCCAGATGGGCCATTTCAGCGTTGGGCTTCGGACACCAAACCAATGAATTTCCAGGTAGGAAAGAAAGTCTTTAGCCTCCACCTCTCCTGTGCATTTGATGAGCCACCCCTGGCACTCTATGCACACATGGAGCTTTCTATCCTGGCACCTCTTGTCTGGGTGGAATCTTTGTTCTTAATCCATCTGAGAACCCAGACAGGCCATTTAAGCTAGGGGCTTCAGACACCAAACCAATGAATTTCCAGGTAAGAAAGAAAGCCCTTAGCATCCAACTGCCCTGTGCAATGGGTGAGCCTCGTTTGGCACTCCATGCACACATGGAACTTCCTGCACTGGTACCTTTTGCATGGGAGGAATCTTTGTTTTCAGTCAATCAGAAGACCCAGACGCGTCATTTCAGCGCGTGACTTCAAACATCAAACCAATGAAGTTCCAGCCAGGAAAAAAAGCCCTTAGTGCTGCAGGCAGGCAAGCGAGCGGGAGAGAACCACACACACAGCCACAAGAGTCAAGTTCAAATCCAGTTTTATTATTGTTAGGCTGTACAATTTATATTATTCTGAGTCCTGTCCACGCGAACACGAGCACAGCACGCCATGACGATTGGTAATCACGCGCTGTCCACGCGCCCTAGGTAACCCAGATTTGTGGTTTTGAAGACCACATTTGCATACCGTTTCCGTTATCACTGTTTTTCCCATCCTGTTTCTGCTGACTCCTGCATTCCTGCAGCAGCAAGCCGTTTCTTGTTTATCTTACCGTTACCTCCTGACCTTTTCAGAACTCAGAATAATCATGCAGAATTGCTAAGGCCCCGACACCTTAGCCTCAAACTCTCCTGTGCAATGGGTGAGTCACCCTTAACGCTCCATGCATGCAAGGAGCTTCCTGAACTGCCACCTTTGTCTGGGATGAATCTTCTTTCTTCGTCCATCTGGGGACCCAGATAGGCCATTTCAGCGTGGGGATTCGGACACCATACCAATGAAGTTCCAGGCAGGAAAAAAAGCCCTGAGCCTCTAACTCTCCTGTGCAGTTGGTTAACCACCCTTGGCACTCCATGCACACAAGGAGCTTCCTGCGCTGGCCCCTTTTGTCTGGGAGGAATCTTCTTTCTTCGTCCATCTGGGGACCCAGACTGGCCATTTCAGCGCGGGGCTACGTACACCAAGTCAGAGAAGTTCCAGCCATGAAAAAAACCCCTTAACCTCCAAGTCTCCTATGCAATGGGTGAGCAACCCTTGACACTCCATGCACACATGGAGCTTCCTGCGTTGCCACCTTTGTCTGGGAAGAACATTCATTCTTAGTCCATCTGGGGACCCAGATGGGCCATTTCAGCGTGAGAATTCGGACACCAAACCAATGAATTTCCAGGTAAGAAAGAAAGCCCTTAGCCTCCAACTCTCCTGTGCATTTGATGAGCCACCCTTGGCACTCTACACACTCATGGAGCTTTCTGCACTTGCGGCTTTTTTCTAGGATGAATCTTTGTTCTTAGTCCATCTGGGGACCTAGACGCGTCATTTCAGTGCGTGACTTCAAACATCAAACCAATGAAGTTTCAACCAGGAAAAAAAGCCCTTAGTCTCCAACTCTGCTGTGAAATGGGTCAGCCACCCTTGGCACTCCATGCACATATGGAGCTTTCTACCCTGGCATCTCTTGTCTGGGTGGAATCTTTGTTCTTAATCCATCTGGGAACCCAGACAGGCCGTTTAAGCTCGGGGCTTCAGACACCAAACCAATGAAGTTCCAGCCATTAAAAAAAGACCTTAGCCTCCAACTGCCCTGTGCAATGGGTCAGCCACCCTTGGCACTCCATGCACACATGGAGCTTCCTGCACTAGCACCTTTTGTCTGGGTGGAATCTTCGTTCTGATTTCATCTCTGGACTTAGTCAGGCCATTTCAGCGTGGGGCTTCGGACAAACCAATGGAGTTCCAGGAAGGAAAAAAAGGCCTTAGCATTCGCTCTGCTGTGCAATGGGTGAGCCACCCTTGGCATTCCATGTACACATGGAGCATCCTTAGCTAGTACCTTTTGTCTGGGAGGAATCTTCGTTCTTAGTCCATCTGGGGAGCCAGATGGGCCATTAGAGCGCAGGGCTTCGGACACCAAACCGGTGAAGACCTAGCCAGGAAAAAAACCCCTTAACCTCCAACTCTCCTGTGTCATGGGTGAGCCAATATTGGCACTCCATGCACACATGCACCTTTCTGTCCTGAAACCTTTTGTCTGGGTGGAATCTTCATTGTTAGTCCATCTGGGGACCCAGACAGGCCATTTCAGCGTCGGGCTTTGGACACCAAACGAATTAAGTTCCAACCAGGAAAAAAAGGCCTTAGCCTCCAACTCTCCTGTGCAGTTGGTGAGCCACCCTTGGCACTCCATGCACACATGGAACTTCCTGCAATGGTACCTTTTGTATGGGAGGAATCTTTTTTCAGTAAATCAGAAGACCCAGACGCGTCATTTCAGTGCGTGACTTCAAACATCAAACCAATGAAGTTCCAGCCAGGAAAAAAAGCCCTTAGCCTCAAACTCTCCTGTGCAATGGGTGAGTAACCCTTACCACTCCATGCACGCAAGGAGCTTCCTGAGCTGCCACCTTTGTCTGGGAAGAACATTCATTTTTAGTCCATCTAGGGACCCAGACGGGCCATTTCAGCGTGGGGATTCGGACACCAAACTAATGAATTTCCAGGTAGGAAAGAAAGCCCTGAACCTCTAACTCTCCTGTGCAGTTGGTTAACCACCCTTGGCACTCCATGCACACAAGGAGCTTCCTGCAATGGCACTTTTTGTCTGGGAGGAATCTTCTTTCTTACGTCCATCTGGGGACCCAGACTGGCCATTTCAGCGTGGGGTTACGGACACCAAGTCAGAGAAGTTCCAGCCATGAAAAAAACCCCTTAACCTCCAAGTCTCCTATGCAATGGGTGAGTAACCCTTGACACTCCATGCACACGTGCAGCTTCCTGCGCTGACACCTTTGCTCTGGGAGGAATCTCTGTTCTTAACCCATGTGGGGAGCAAGATGGGCCATTTCAGCATGGGGCTTCGGACACCAAACCAATGAATTTCCAGGTAGGAAAGAAAGACTTTAGCCTCCAACTCTCCTGTGCATTTGGTGAGCCATCCTTGGCACTCCATGCACACATGGAACTTCCTGCACTGGCACCTTTTGTATGGGAGGAATCTTTGTTTTCATGCAATCAGAGGACCCAGACGGGCCATTTCATCGTGGGGTTTGGACACCAAACCAATGAAATTCCAGGCAGGATAAAAAGCTCTTAGACTCAAACTCTCCTGTACAATGGGTGAGCCACCCTTACCACTCCATGTACACAAGGAGCTTCCTAAGCTGCCACCTTTGTCTGGGAGGAACATTCGTTCTTAGTCCGTCCAGGGACCCAGACTGGCCATTTCAGCGTGGGGATTCGGACACCAAACCAATTAAGTTCCATGCAGGAAAAAAAGCCCTTAAGCTCTAACTCTCCTGTGCAGTTTGTTAACCACTCTTGTCACTGCCTGCACACAAGAAGCTTCTTGCGCTTGCACCTTTTGTCTGGGTTGAATCTTCTTTCTTACTCCATCTGGGGACCCAGACTGGTCATTTCAGCGGGGCTACGGACACCAAATCAGAGAAGTTCCAGCCATGAAAAAAACCCCTTAACCTCCAAGCCTCCTATGCAATCGGTGAGCAACCCTTGACACTCCATGCACACATGGAGTTTTCTGCACTGGTAACTTTTGTGTGGGAGGAATCTTCATTCTTAATCCATCTGGGGACCCAGATGGACCATTTCAGCGTTGGACTTCAGATACCAAACCAATAAATTTCCAGGTAGGAAAGAAAGCCCTTAGCCTCCATATCTCCTGTGCATTTGATGAGCCACCCTTGGCACTCTGTACACTCACGGAGCTTTCTGCACTTGCGGCTTTTTTCTAGGATGAATCTTCATTCTTAGTCCATCTGGGGACCCAGACGCGTCATTTCAGCGCGTGACTTCAAACATCAAACCAATGAAGTTCCATCCAGGAAAAAAAGCCCTTAGTGCTGCAGGCAGGCAAGCGAGCGGGAGAGAACCACACACACAGCCACAAGAGTCAAGTTCAAATCCAGTTTTATTATTGTTAGGCTGTACAATTTATATTATTCTGAGTCCTGTCCACGCGAACACGAGCACAGCACGCCATGACGATTGGTAATCACGCGCTGTCCACGCGCCCTAGGTAACCCAGATTTGTGGTTTTGAAGACCACATTTGCATACCGTTTCCGCTATCACTGTTTTTCCCATCCTGTTTCTGCTGACTCCTGCATTCCTGCAGCAGCAAGCCGTTTCTTGTTTATCTTACCGTTACCTCCTGACCTTTTCAGAACTCAGAATAATCATGCAGAATTGCTAAGGCCCCGACACCTTAGCCTCAAACTCTCTTGTGCAATGGGTGAGTCACCCTTAACGCTCCATGCATGCAAGGAGCTTCCTGAACTGCCACCTTTGTCTGGGATGAATCTTCTTTCTTCGTCCATCTGGGGACCCAGATAGGCCATTTCAGCGTGGGGATTCGGACACCATACCAATGAAGTTCCAGGCAGGAAAAAAGCCCTGAGCCTCTAACTCTCCTGTGCAGTTGGTTAACCACCCTTGGCACTCCATGCACACAAGGAGCTTCCTGCGCTGGCCCCTTTTGTCTGGGAGGAATCTTCTTTCTTCGTCCATCTGGGGACCCAGACTGGCCATTTCAGCGCGGGGCTACGTACACCAAGTCAGAGAAGTTCCAGCCATGAAAAAAACCCCTTAACCTCCAAGTCTCCTATGCAATGGGTGAGTAACCCTTGACACTCCATGCACACATGGAGCTTCCTGCGTTGCCACCTTTGTCTGGGAAGAACATTCATTCTTAGTCCATCTGGGGACCCAGATGGGCCATTTCAGCGTGAGACTTCGGACACCAAACCAATGAATTTCCAGGTAAGAAAGAAAGCCCTTAGCCTCCAACTCTCCTGTGCATTTGATGAGCCACCCTTGGCACTCTACACACTCATGGAGCTTTCTGCACTTGCGGCTTTTTTCTAGGATGAATCTTTGTTCTTAGTCCATCTGGGGACCTAGACGCGTCATTTCAGTGCGTGACTTCAAACATCAAACCAATGAAGTTCCAACCAGGAAAAAAAGCCCTTAGTCTCCAACTCTGCTGTGAAATGGGTCAGCCACCCTTGGCACTCCATGCACATATGGAGCTTTCTACCCTGGCATCTCTTGTCTGGGTGGAATCTTTGTTCTTAATCCATCTGGGAACCCAGACAGGCCGTTTAAGCTCGGGGCTTCAGACACCAAACCAATGAAGTTCCAGCCATTAAAAAAAGACCTTAGCCTCCAACTGCCCTGTGCAATGGGTCAGCCACCCTTGGCACTCCATGCACACATGGAGTTTCCTGCACTAGCACCTTTTGTCTGGGTGGAATCTTCGTTCTGATTTCATCTCTGGACTTAGTCAGGCCATTTCAGCGTGGGGCTTCGGACAAACCAATGGAGTTCCAGGAAGGAAAAAAAGGCCTTAGCATTCGCTCTGCTGTGCAATGGGTGAGCCACCCTTGGCATTCCATGTACACATGGAGCATCCTTAGCTAGTACCTTTTGTCTGGGAGGAATCTTCGTTCTTAGTCCATCTGGGGAGCCAGATGGGCCATTAGAGCGCAGGGCTTCGGACACCAAACCGGTGAAGACCTAGCCAGGAAAAAAACCCCTTAACCTCCAACTCTCCTGTGTAATGGGTGAGCCAATATTGGCACTCCATGCACACATGCACCTTTCTGTCCTGAAACCTTTTGTCTGGGTGGAATCTTCATTGTTAGTCCATCTGGGGACCCAGACTGGCCATTTCAGCGTCGGGCTTTGGACACCAAACGAATTAAGTTCCAACCAGGAAAAAAAGACCTTAGCCTCCAACTCTCCTGTGCAGTTGGTGAGCCACCCTTGGCACTCCATGCACACATGGAACTTCCTGCAATGGTACCTTTTGTATGGGAGGAATCTTTTTTCAGTAAATCAGAAGACCCAGACGCGTCATTTCAGTGCGTGACTTCAAACATCAAACCAATGAAGTTGCAGCCAGGAAAAAAAGCCCTTAGCCTCAAACTCTCCTGTGCAATGGGTGAGTAACCCTTACCACTCCATGCACGCAAGGAGCTTCCTGAGCTGCCACCTTTGTCTGGGAAGAACATTCATTTTTAGTCCATCTAGGGACCCAGACGGGCCATTTCAGCGTGGGGATTCGGACACCAAACTAATGAATTTCCAGGTAGGAAAGAAAGCCCTGAGCCTCTAACTCTCCTGTGCAGTTGGCTAACCACCCTTGGCACTCCATGCACACAAGGAGCTTCCTGCAATGGCACTTTTTGTCTGGGAGGAATCTTCTTTCTTACGTCCATCTGGGGACCCAGACTGGCCATTTCAGCGTGGGGTTACGGACACCAAGTCAGAGAAGTTCCAGCCATGAAAAAAACCCCTTAACCTCCAAGTCTCCTATGCAATGGGTGAGTAACCCTTGACACTCCATGCACACATGCAGCTTCCTGCGCTGACACCTTTGCTCTGGGAGGAATCTCTGTTCTTAACCCATGTGGGGAGCAAGACGGGCCATTTCAGCATGGGGCTTCGGACACCAAACCAATGAATTTCCAGGTAGGAAAGAAAGCCTTTAGCCTCCAACTCTCCTGTGCATTTGGTGAGCCATCCTTGGCACTCCATGCACACATGGAACTTCCTGCACTGGCACCTTTTGTATGGGAGGAATCTTTGTTTTCATGCAATCAGAGGACCCAGACGGGCCATTTCATCGTGGGGTTTGGACACCAAACCAATGAAATTCCAGGCAGGATAAAAAGCTCTTAGACTCAAACTCTCCTGTACAATGGGTGAGCCACCCTTACCACTCCATGTACACAAGGAGCTTCCTAAGCTGCCACCTTTGTCTGGGAGGAACATTCGTTCTTAGTCCGTCCAGGGACCCAGACTGGCCATTTCAGCGTGGGGATTCGGACACCAAACCAATTAAGTTCCATGCAGGAAAAAAAGCCCTTAAGCTCTAACTCTCCTGTGCAGTTTGTTAACCACTCTTGTCACTGCCTGCACACAAGAAGCTTCTTGCGCTTGCACCTTTTGTCTGGGTTGAATCTTCTTTCTTACTCCATCTGGGGACCCAGACTGGTCATTTCAGCGGGGGCTACGGACACCAAATCAGAGAAGTTCCAGCCATGAAAAAAACCCCTTAACCTCCAAGCCTCCTATGCAATCGGTGAGCAACCCTTGACACTCCATGCACACATGGAGTTTTCTGCACTGGTAACTTTTGTGTGGGAGGAATCTTCATTCTTAATCCATCTGGGGACCCAGATGGACCATTTCAGCGTTGGACTTCAGATACCAAACCAATAAATTTCCAGGTAGGAAAGAAAGCCCTTAGCCTCCATATCTCCTGTGCATTTGATGAGCCACCCTTGGCACTCTGTACACTCACGGAGCTTTCTGCACTTGCGGCTTTTTTCTAGGATGAATCTTCATTCTTAGTCCATCTGGGGACCCAGACGCGTCATTTCAGCGCGTGACTTCAAACATCAAACCAATGAAGTTCCATCCAGGAAAAAAAGCCCTTAGCCTCCAGCTGTCCTGTGCAGTTGGTGAGGCACCCTTGGCACTCCATGCACACATGGAGCTTCCTGCACTAGCACCTTTTGTCTGGGTGGAATCTTCCTTCTTAATCCATCTGGGGACCATGACGGGTCATTTCAGCGTGGGGTTTGGGACACCAAAGCAATGAAGTTCCAGACAGGAAAAAGACCTTAGCCTCCAACTCTCTTGTGAAATGGGTGAGCCACCCTTGACACTCCATGCACATATGGAGCTTTCTACCCTGGCACCTCCTCTCTGGGTGGAATCTTTGTTCTTCGTCCATCTGGGAACCCAGAGAGTCCATTTAAACTTGGGGCTTCAGACGCAAACCAAGTTCCAG
>NW_026088066.1:0-20797 GCF_022539395.1 Myiozetetes cayanensis
CTGGAAGAGCAGAAGAGAATTTCACTCTGAGGGCAGTGCTGTGGTGCAACACATGAGCCAGGAGGAGTCTGGATGAGCCCAAGGCTTGGTGTGTGCAGGAAGAGCCAGGGAGGACGCAGAAATGTCAGTGCAGGAAGGGGCCAGCCAGGTGGGGCAGCCGGGGGGATGACGACAGCCTGCAGGGAAAGGGGCAGGGCATGGACACCCTAGGACAGCCTGGGCTGCACAGCAGAGAGGCCTGTGCAGAAGCTGAAAGGCCCTGACACAGCCACCTTCTGCAGGCCTTTGACCATGGCTGCTGGCTGTGCCCCTGACGCCAGGAGGAGACAAGTGGCCCTTGCAGCCCTGGGGCCTCCTGGCCTCCTTGTCCCTGTTCAGCAGCCTGGCAGGTGCCATCCCATCGTCCTGCCCTTGGCACTGCACATCCCACATCCCAGTGCCCCAGGAAGAGCCCTGAGCAATGAGGCAGGGACAGGATCTGCCTTCCCAGGGGCTGGGGGTCAGGCCTTGGTCCTTTGACTGAAGAAACAAGTCAATGTTTCTTCAGCATCAGAACCACCTTTGCCTTATTTGTCCATCTTTGTCATCACTGTCTGCAGTTTTCTGCTCTAACTGGAACCTGGGGACACGTTCTCAGTTGTGTCCCTCAGTGAGACTCATTAGCACTGCAAGAAACTTTAGTGTTTCAATCTCACTTTGACTTCTTGAGAAGTTGTTTGAACTTCCTCTCAGGGACTGAGTCTCATGTAAACAACCCCAAAACCCCCCAGGGTGATGAAATGCCTGGGGCTGTTGCTGTGCTGCTGAGCTGGGCCGGGCTCCTGGCACACAGGGAGCTCCTGACAACCAAGAAGAGTTTCAAACGACAACTTTTGAGCAGCTTGTCTAAACACGCTGTGAGGCTCAATAAAGACAGAAAAACAATTTCATTATCTTCCTTTTGTGGTCTTCATGTTTTAAAGACTTCAAAAAACTAATTGGAGTCGTTCTGTAGTTTAGCTAAGGAGGGAGATTTCAAACTGGATGTCATAAAAAATACCCATTTTTTTATGAAATGGAAAGATTTACATAGAGCCTTGGGATGCAAGAGGGTCAGTGTGCAAAGGATTGGGACACAAAGATAAGGGGGAAAAGGAGATTAGTAGGACTTAGTTATTCAAAAGTTTAACAGTTATTACGTGATTCAATAGCATGTGCTAAAATGTCACAGTGTCTGAATTATAGATTCACATTTAAATGCTCACACCATAGTCAATTCACACCCACACCCAGGCAGAGATGTGTGGTTACATCAGTATCTAAGTGTGTAAAGGTCCCTCTCCAAAATTCTCCCCCACACATCCCTTTGTGTTTCCCATCAGACAAGGTTCCACCAGGCCCTGCAGGGTTACAATGGCCCCTTCATTCCATGAGTTTCCCCAGTGTCCCAATGGCCCCTGGACTCCATATGGCCCTGCAGTGTCCCCACAGAGCTTTTGATTGCAGGAGATTGCGCAGGACGAGCCCTGGGAGGTCCCCATGGAGTCCCCGGGACAGCAAAGTGACCTCCCAGCTCTTGAAGAGGGGAGACCTCACTGCAGTCACAACTCCCTGGGCAGGGGCAGAGGAGGGGCAGGCCCTGAGCTCTGCTCTGGGGGGACCAGGAACAGCACTGAGGGAATGGCCTGGAGTTGTGTCAGGCCAGGGTTAGGCTGGATCTTGGAAAAAGGTTCTTCCCCCAGAGGGTGGACAAGGATGTGAGCAGAGAAGCTGGTAACTGGCCTGGACATTTGTGAGGAGCAGTCAGTCCCTTCATACCAGAGCAGTCCAGTCCCCTTTCCTACAGGCAGCTTCTTCTAACAGAGCCCTTCTTGGGGTGTATGTGTGGAGATTCCTGCCTTGGCTGGGGATGCCCTGCAAGGACACTCCCCAAGGTTGACCAAAAGAAATCTGGGACTGGTTGAGTGACATCAGATCTCTATGTAATAAATATTTCTTTTTGCTGGCTTTAATATAATTCTTTGTAGAATTGCCTCAATATAGTGCACATCTTATACTCTACTACCAGTAGTTTTAGCCTTTCTATTGTGTAGTAAACAATTCTGACTAAGATCTTTTGTCTGATTATTTGTAAGAAGAAATGATTCATTCTATATAAATATTCCTAGTTTCCCAATCATTAAAACCTGTGGGACAAAAGTGGCTCAATCACACTTCTGGAATTCCTGAAATTTAATTTGTTGACAAAATCTGAGACCAAGATTGGATCTCTTATTCCTTGAGGCTCCACAGTGTGACAATGGCTTCTTGATTCCATGGGCTCGCACTTTTTCCAGCATTCTTTGGCTCCAGAAGGCCCTGCAGTGTGACAATGGCCCACTGATTCCATCATTTTCCCCAGTTTTACAAGGGCCCCTTGATTCCATGAGGTTCCACAGTGTCCCAATGGTGCCTTTAACTCCACAAGGCCTTGCAGAATCAGAATGGCCCCTGGATTCTGTGAACTCCCAAAATGTCACAATGGCCCCTTGATTCCATGAGATTCTACAATGTCCCGTTGGTTCCCTTTGGTTCCAGAAGGTTCTGTGATGTCACAGTGGCCCCTTGATTCCCTGAGGTTCCACGAAGTCCCAGGGTCCTTTTGATCCCATGAGGTTCTGCAGTGTCACCTGTTCCCTTTGGTTCCAGGAGGCCCAAGGGGATTCCAATGGCCCCTGGATTCCAGCAGATTCCACAGTGCCCTGGGGATCCCTTGTCTCCCTGAGTTTTGGCAGTGTCCAGGGTCCCTTTGTTCCCATGATGTTCCTTTGTTTCCATCAGGCCCTGCCACGGCCCAGACTCCCTTTGGTTCCAGGAGGGGCTGCAGGGTCCCAATGTGCTCTTTCTTCCATGAGGTTCCGCCATGTCCCAGGGTTCCTTTGGTTCCATGGGGTTTCACAGTGCCAAAACTGCCTTGTCCTTCTCCTTCCAACATTGGTGGGCCCATTGTGTCCCTGCCTGGGATGGAGCACGATTGTGTTGGTGCAGGAATGGATCCATGACCATCCTGCCCACTGCGCCAATGGAATGCTGCAAACATGACACTGCAGGCCCCACCCTGGAGGCAGGAACAGTCTGGGAACTCCAGGCCTGCTCCCATTCCCAAGAGCCAGGCGGGCTCACCAAGAGCACAAGGCATTGAATGCAGCCCCTGCAGCTCTCTGGCATTGCTGGGGACAAAGGCAGGAACTCAGAGGAGCTCTGCAGAGCCCTGACAGTGCCACTGCAATCACAAGCTGCATTGCCCGGCTCAACACTCAGCACAGCCAAGGCCACAACACTTCCTGAAAGGTGTCCCTTCTGGGGAGGGCCAGGGGGACAAACCCCTCCATCTGTGTGTTTAGCTTCTCATTTCCTTCACTGTTTTGTGCTTCCAACACATATACCCCAGTCGGGCAGAGTCTGGCCCCCAAAGAACACAAGACCTGACTATTTGTGGCTCCCGCTGCAGGGGGTTGAACTTGGGCCACAATCTGTGCCAGGAGCAGAGAGGTCCCTCCCTACAGAAACTTCTTGGCAATGGAGTTATCAAGAAAACAGGGACATGCTGTGGGGATCAGTGTCAGGGCATGGCCTGAGAAGTACCTTGACCATCCCCCTGATTACCATGACCAGTTTTTTCATCCCTTTTTCTCTATGTTCTCACACCCATTCCTTCACAATCCACTGTGATCCCACCATTTCCATTTCTTTGATCCTTCCCTAGAGATCCCATGACAAGTTTTGCACAGTCCCCAAATTTGCTTTCTTGTTGCCCATCATAAGTCTCCAACCTCAAGCATGAAAACCCCAGCCAGGTTTGTGAGGTCATCCTGGGGGGCTCTGCCATTGACCCACATGGTGAAGCCTTCACGCAGATATTTTGGAATTGTCTTTGACTTATTTTTTTACCTTTTGAACTTAGAAGGTGTCGTGGTTTTGCCCACCAACCCATCCCTGGGGCTGAGGATGGTTTTGTCCAGGTGATTTCCGGACAAAAAAACCAATCAAAAAGTTCAGTGACGCCTTTGCTAATTACATCTTTAAGAAAAACGGAAGAGAAAGTTGTGTCGCAGTTGAAATTAGGAACAGCAGCCATGTAGAAGGGTAGCGGGCCCGAGGAGGGCCAAGGCCCCCTCCTCCCCCGGCTTGGTCCGGGGGGGGCAGGTGCAGCACTGAAACCTCCCTTCTCTCTTGTGAGAGAGTGAAGAAAAAAAAGGTTTAAAAGACGAACTGCTTAGATGAGAAACCGCTGCAGAAGAATTCCAGCCATGAGATAACAGGATTTTCAAGGTCAAAGCTGCAGTCGCAGAAGAGAGAAGAAAAGTTCGAAGGGGGGAGAACTGCTTTTTCTCCTTTTCGCTCTCCCTCCCTTCAGCAGGGTAAAGACTGAAAAATAAAATCCCTGCCACCTGTAAAAGTTTGTTGGGGTGAAGAGACCCCCCGTGCGGCTCACAGAGGAGCTTGTGGATGCACCAGAGATTTGTGACTTTAACAGAAAGAGAAAGCCTTGTGCTAGAGTAAAAGCGGCTCAGATGAGGCAGAGTCCTGTTAAAGACTTTGTGACCCTCGAAGGGATCGATGCTTATGCTGAAGCGAGACGGCTCAGATAAGCTTGGGATCTCAGTGAGAGATCCATGCTGCTGCTGTTGAAGATTTATGACCCTGACGGGTATGAGAACCTACGCTGGAACACAAAACGGTTCAGGTAGGGATGTTGGGATCCATGTGTGGATCCGTGCTGCTGGTGCTATGAGAGAACCTACGCTGGAGCAGAAAATAGCTCAGGTGGGATATTGGAATCCGAGTAAGGGATCCAGACTAGACCCATGCCGAGAAGTCAATCAAGGACTGTTCTCCCATGGGGAGGGACCTCCATAGGGAAACAGGGGTGAACTCTTAAACCATTATCCCCTGTAACCCTGTGGAAGAAGATCCATAGTAAGCAAGTGTCCCCTTGCAAGCCTATGGAAGGAAACCCTTCAGGACCTGAGTAACCCTCAACCTTCGGTTTTAGCCCAGGAGGGGGGTAGACCCAGCCCTGGAGGCCAACACAGAATGAAAGAGAGATAAAGAAGTTCCAGTTGCGACGAAAATACTACAGAGTTACTGGAGAGAGAGAGAGAGCTGGAATTCCGAGAACAGAAAAGGACTGCTTCTCCTCCTTGGACTAATATAAAAGGAGGTGGGGGGAAAAGTATCTTTTGTAAATACATAATACCTTTTACTTAAGTAGAATTGTTGTAAATATAATTCTTTAGTTTTAGTTTGTTAATAATAAATACTCATACCTTTTTTTTTTAATTCAGTCTCTTTTTTGTCTGCATAAACCTTCTCTCAACTAGTAGTAATTGTATGTGGGAGTATAAAAGTAAATTGAGCCAGAGCAAAACCACGACAGAAGGGTTTCTCCAAAAACATGGCAATTCAAGTCCTCAAAAATGAAAATTCTTTGAAGAAGGATTTTGGGACTCAAAAAATAACAGAATGCTCTGGGTTGGAAGGAATATCAAAGTTCATCTGGTCAAAGCCACTGGACAGTGACATCTTCCACTAATTCGGGTTCCTCACAGTCCTTGACCTTGTAGAAATGCAGGGATGGGCCATCCACTTCTCTGGAAACCTGTTCCCGTTCATGCCACATTTACTGTACAATCTTTCCTCCTATTACCCAATGAAAAATTCTTCTCTTTCAGTTTAAAGCCACTGCCCCATGTTGTGCCACTACAGGCCTTGGTAAAAAGGATCCCTGTGATTTTCTTAGACTTTGAGCAGGACATTTTCATCTACAAAAACATTTGTGAGTGCCCAGAGATCTCCCCAGAGGGGGTTTCAATGTCTCAAGCCCATGACCACTATAGAGGGGCTAAAGAGCTGTGGCTTCAATGGTGTGGAGACTGAGGACAGTACAGGAGAGCCCTCAGAGGGCTTGAAGGGAGGATTTAGGGAGGGGGGATCCCTTTGTCATAGCAGAAAAGAGCAGGAGAAAGAAAGAAATTATGCCAAGTGCAGCTGGGGAGGGCCAGAGTGGACAAGAGGAAAAAGGATTTGCTCTCCCAAGGCAGTGCTGTGGCGCAACACATCAGCCAGGAGGAGTCTGGATGAGCCCAAGGCTTTGTGTGTGCAGGAAGAGCCAGGGAGGACGCAGAGATGACAGTGCAGGAAGGGGCCAGCCAGGTGGGGCAGCCGGGGGGATGACGACAGCCTGCAGGGAAAGGGGCAGGGCATGGACACCCTAGGACAGCCTGGGCTGCACAGCAGAGAGGCCTGTGCAGAAGCTGAAAGGCCCTGACACAGCCACCTTCTGCAGGCCTTTGGCCATGGCTGCTGGCTGTGCCCCTGATGCCAGGAGGAGACAAGTGGCCCTTGCAGCCCTGGGGCCTCCTGGCCTCCTTGTCCCTGCTCAGCAGCCTGGCAGGTGCCACCCCATCGTCCTGCCCTTGGCACTGCACATCCCACATCCCAGTGCCCCAGGAAGAGCCCTGAGCAAGGAGGCAGGGACAGGATCTGCCTTCCCAGGGGCTGGGGGTCAGATCTTGCTCCTTTGGATTGAGGAAACAAGTCAATGTTTCTTCAGCATCAGAGCCACCTTTGCCTTGCTTCTCCACCCTTGTCATCACTGTTTGCACTTTTCTGCTCTAAGTGGAACCTGGGGACACGTTCTCAGTTGTGTCCCTCAGTGAGACTCATTAGCTCTGCAAGAAACTTTAGTGTTTCAATCTCACTTTGATTTCTTGAAAACTTTCAGGGACTGAGTCTCATCTAAACAACTCCAGTCCCCCACCTCCCCCCTCTAGGCTGATGAAATGCCTGGGGCTGTTGCTGTGCTGCTGAGCTGGGCAGGGCTCCTGGAACACAGGGAGCTCCTGGCAACCAAGAACAGCTTCAAAGACACAGCTCTGCCCAGGAGCAGCTCCTCTGCACAGCCCAGCACTGCCTGCAGCACCCAGGGCACAGGAGAGAAGGCAGAGAGGTGAGAGGCAGCCTGGGCTGGGAGGGGATTGAGCTCTCACTACAGAAGAAACCTTCAAAGGATTTGAATGAAGAATTCTCTGGCTGTAAGAAGGTTAAACTTCTGTTCCTGGAGGGATCTCCTAAAGATGGCACATCCCACAGCTTGTAGGATCTTTTAGAAGGGCTCTGTGTGCTGGGGCAGGGACTCTGCTGCCTGCCAGGGGCAGCTCTCAGCCCGGCCAAGGAGCTGCCACGGCCCTGCAGGGAGAAGGGGTGGGGGGAAGGAGTGAGCCCTCCTGGCAGGCCAGGGCTGGGCAGGGCCCTTCAGCTGCAGGCTCAGGGCTCCTCCCAGCTTCAGCTGCACCTGCTGCCATTTGCAGGGGCCCTGCTCAGGAAGCACATCCACTGCCAAGCCCTGCCCCTTCCCAGCCAGCGCAGGGGCTCTGGGATCTGCTCTGCAGCCCCTGCCCAGGCAGAGCTGCCCCTGGGCCCTGGGCTGGGGATGGGCTCTGGCAGCACTTGGAGGGAGCTGAGCTGGGCACGGGGGGGGCTGCTGGCAGGAACAGCTCCTCACACACATCCAGGCAGGGAGGGAGAGGCAGCTGCTGCCACAAGTGCTGGCCAGGGGGATGTGGCCCCTCCCTGCCTGTGTCTGTGGCACAGAGCCCTTCCCTGAGCAGCTCCTGCCTGGGCTCCTTTGCCAGCCCAAGCAGAGCCTCTGCCCTCAGGCCCACGGGGGCTGGGCTGGGCATTGCCCTGCAGCAACCAGAGCCCAGGCAAGGACAAGGCCCTCATTTCCATCTGGCTCTGCCTGTCCCTCGTCCCTTGGCAGCAGCACTGGGGCATTTCCCTGCCATCCCCTGCTGCCTGGGCTCTCCTTGTTCTCACTCTTGGCTTTTCTGAGCCAGTGTGGGGTTTGGGTGGGCAGATTCCTGTGCAGCCACAAACCCTTTGGGTACTCCTGTGGGGATGTGTCTGTGCAAGTGCCCTCCAGGCAACTTCAGGCTCTTCAGCTGTTTCCCTGGGTGTCCTGCAGGGCTGCAGGTGCCCTCCAGAAGGGCACAGCTCTGCCACAGTATCTCTGTGCTGCACAGGATCCCTGTGGAGAAAACTCCTCAGTGCTAAATCCATGGAAATGCTCTGGGCACCTGCAATGGGCATTTTGTGTCTCACTCTGGGAGGGGAGAGATGAAAAGGTGAGGAGTGTGTCAATCTGTTCATTGGACATGGATTCCTGTGAACTTTCTGTGTAGGGGAACAGTTGAGTGTGATGCTCCTGCAGCTCCAAGCTGCCAGCACAGGGCAGCTGAGCACAGACTGATGGGCAGAGCAGCTCTTCTCTCTCCACTGAGGGACCATCCCTGTGCCCTCAGAACCCACAAGACTTGACCTGCAGTGCCATGGAAATGTCAGGGATTTCACACAGTCACAATCATTCCTAACTGTGTCAGGTGAAAGTGGGGGAACAAACAAAAAGAATTCTTTCAGCTCAGTCCTTCCTTTGGGCAAATTGCAAACAGCAAAGCTGAGAAGCTCTTGGATGTATGAGGAGCACATTTAATTGGAGATCACCCTGCATTCCAAGTTCCCTCTGCCAGCAGACCAAAAAGGAGTCCTTGGGAGCCCATCCACGACTTCCTGCTTCCAGTGGTGCCCTCAGGCAGCAACAGCCAGAGCTCAGGGGAAGGAGCTGCAGGGAGGTCTGAGTGAGGAGAGAGAGACTGAGAGTGGGGTGGCTGTGAGAGGTGTCCTGTTTGGCTGCAGCAGCCTGGTCTAACTCAGCATTGACTTCTCCTCCTCAACAGATGAAAACACTCTGAGGAAGCAGCAAATGCCCAACAGCAGCTCCATGGCCCAGTTCCTGCTCCTGGCATTCTCAGACAGGCGGGAGCTGCAGCTGCTGCACTTCTGGCTCTTCCTGGGCATCTCCCTGGCTGCCCTCCTGGGCAACGGCCTCATCCTCAGTGCCGTAGCCTGCGACCAGCACCTGCACACGCCCAGAGACTTCTTCCTGCTGCACCTCTCCCTCACAGACCTGGGCTGCATCTGCACCACTGTGCCCAAAGCCATGCACAACTCCCTCTTGGGTACCACAACCATCTCCTACACAGGATGTGCTGCACAGGCCTTTTTCTTTGTATTTTTCATGTCAGCAGAGTATTTCCTCCTCACCACCATGTGCTACGACCGCTACGTTGCCATCTGCAAACCCCTGCACTACGGGACCCTCCTGGGCAGCAGAGCTTGTGCCCACATGGCAGCAGCTGCCTGGGCCTCTGGGTTTCTCCATTGTCTGCTGCACACAGCCAATACATTTTCCCTGCCCCTGTGCCAGGGCAATGCCCTGGGCCAGTTCTTCTGTGAAATCCCACACATCATCAAGCTCTCCTGCTCACACTCAGGCTACCTCAGGGAAATTGGGTTTCTTATATTGAGCTGTTCCTTAGGTTTTGGTTGTTTCATTTTCATGGTTTTCTCCTATGTGCAGATTTTTAGGGCTGTGCTGAAGATCCCCTCTGAGCAGGGACGGCACAAAGCCTTTTCCACGTGCCTCCCTCACCTATCTGTGGTCTCCCTGTTTATCAGCACCATCATTTTTGCCTACCTGAAGCCTCCCTCCATCTCCTCCCCATCCCTGGATCTGGCCCTGTCAGTTCTGTACTCGGTGGTACCTCCAGCACTCAACCCCCTCATCTACAGCCTGAGGAACCAGGAGCTTAAGGATGCCATAAGGAAAGTGATGACTGGTGTTTTTCAGAAGCAATAAACTGCATCTTTTCTTCTGCAGAACACTCCTTGTGTAACACATTTTGTGTCCAGCTTGCCTTCTAAAGCTTTTGATAGTTGGGGGCATGGGGGGGCTTTCCTGCTTTTTTCCCTGTATTCTCATCATTAACACTGAAATTTTATTCTTCATCCCATATATAATTCACTCTCTACCTCTTTTTTTGACCCACAAAATGTACTAATCAGGAATACTGCTCTGTGTGTATTTAAACTAAATAAAAATTTGTGCAGTGATGTATTTGTCAAACATCCTCCCTATGATGGTTTGTACATGATAAATCACAGTCTCTGCATGTAAGAAAGAAATAGACTGTGCAAAGTCTTGTTGCTTTGCTTGTTTCTCCATGCAGACAGTGCAGGGAGGGCAGGGACCCACTGGGACTGCAGGGACTGAGGGCTGGCTCAGATGTTGTGTGTTGGTGGTCAATGACCAATGGAGATGACAAAGGATCTCCAGGTCACCCTCCTGGGGCTCTGCAGCTTGTGCTGGCTCTGATGGCAGGGGAGGACTTGTGTGTCGGAAACGAGGAAGTGCAGGAGAGCACAGAGGATCTGCAGGGACAGCCCGTCCCATCCAGTCAGCAGTGACTGGAGCCCTGGAGCAGAATCCTGCCCAGGGTGGAGTTAGCCAGACAGAAAGTACTAAATCTTGCTGAGAAGTGGCAAAGAGAGCTCTGCAACCCCAGGGGACACAGCAGGTACAGGAAAAAATTCTTGCAAGGGACTTCCCTTCCCCTCAGTGAACTTGCACAGGTCAATCAAGAGCAGCCCCAAAGCCATGTCCCAGGTCTGGAACAAGGCAGGGCCCCTCTGACCACCCTCCATGGCCACACAGGAGCGTCTGTGGGAGGTGCTCAGTGGCAGGGAGCACCATCAGCTGGCTCTGCCTCCCAGCTGGAGCAGCACAGCCCCACAGAGTCCCCCATGGCCCCGGGCCCCACAGCCCCCTGCTCTGCAGAGCAGCCCCCAGCTCGGGGGCTGTGGGGAGCACGGGCAGGGGCTGCAGGAAGGGCTGCTCAGGCCAGCACAGACGTGTTCCCCTGGGGAAAGGCTCTGGGGGAGATGGGATGTGCCAGGAGAAGAGCAGGACAGGCTGGGGGAGCAGAGGGACCATGCAAAGAGGCTGCCCTGGCCCTGGGGCAGCAGGAGCTGCCCGAGCTGATGATCTCCTGAGCACTGCACACACACAGGCCCTGGCCTGACCTCCATGGCCTCCATTTCTTGCTGCAGGGCCAGGCCTGACTGGGCTGCTCTGCTGGGCTGGGGCAGGGGCAGGGACATGGGGGGACCAGGCAGGGGCTGCACTGGGCAGTGCCAGGGAGGGAAAACCCCAGTGTTGAGCTGCAAGGTGTGAGTGTGCAGGGTGGGGGCTCTGCAGGGTCCTCCCAAAACCAGCCCTCCTGGGAGGGATGGGAAGGAGCAGCAGAGCAGGGTCTGGTCTTTGCCATGTGCTGCACCCCCTGGGAAAGCTGCCCCAGGACAGTGGTCACACACCAGCCAAGAACAATCACAATTGCCTTGTCCACCCCTCAGGCCGTGGGGCATCTCAGACAGGGCAGAGCAAGTGACACCCCGTGGGACTGAGGGGAAAAAGAGGCAGAATTAGAGATATAAAATATATTAAAAAATTTCAGGAGCTCTTCTGAGCAATTTTTCTTTATTTGAATCATTGGTAGAAAATTTATTTTGATATGTAGCTTTACAAAGCTGTTCATACAGTGAGTAGATCAGGTCATGGAATATGGGTTTGGTTTTTCAGTGAAAAAAACAATGAAAAATTAGAAAAAATAAAAAAAAGTAACCCTTGAAATGTTGGAAAGGAAGCCTTGAGCAATTACCAAGAGTTCTGTTCTGCAGAGTTTTCTACTCTCTCCCAAAATCCACACTCATGTCTTCAGCCATCACTTCCCAGAGCAGTCCCAGGGGTAGCCACAGCCCCAGAGATGCCCCGGGGCAGCTCCAGTGCCCAAGTGTGAGAGGCAGGAAGGGCCCAGCTGGGGAGGGGCAGGGAATCCCCCACCTGCAGCCCTGCTGCACAGGCTGAGGAGGGTCCTCTCCAGCACAGCAGCACATCCTGTGCCCTTGGGGGCTGGGCTGCCAGGGCTGTCCCCAGGGACTGACTGGGCAAGGAGGGCAGGCAGATGCTCAGGGGTCAGGACTGTCATCATAAAGGTGACCCCATCCAGATGAAAGGTTTTGGGGAGGTCAGCAGAACTGGGAAAAACTGGATGGGATATTTGGGTGAGGGAAAAGGAGATTTCCAACAAATAAAAAAGATTTTGATGAGATAAAAACAGTTTCAGGGAATGCTGAGGGTGCTGAAACACTGTCTGTGCAAACATTCCTGATGGACCTTTACTCTATTTGTAACCTCAACAGTACCCAAAAGTGCTGCCCCTCCCATTGAAAGGAATCCACTGTTATAATTCCAAGCAGAAAAAGCCCAAACCCAGAACTCCAGACTCTTATTTGCAGTCCAACACCCATCCCAATTTCAAACCTGTATTACCAGTATGAAAAGCCAAACTTTAATCCTGACCCAGTCCAAAAAGCTCTTCCCCTAAACATGAACCAGACCCTGCCAGCAGAACAACAAACCTGCCAAAGTTCTGCCCAATCCCCACCCTGAGCTCTAAAGCCCAAGGCCTGACCATGAAGCACCCCCACAGCCCTTGGGAGCAGGGCAAGGACCTGCAGGGCCCAGAGCAGCCCCAAGGGGTTGGCAGAGCAATGGGAGGTGACCTGGATCTGCTCAGCTCTGCAGGGACCCCCAGCAGAAGGGCCTGGGCTCTCTCAGGGATGTCCTGGGGCACAGGGGCTCAGCATCCAAGCCAAGAAGGCCAAGTGCACATGGCAGCAGCCAGAGCTGGGGGACAGCAGAGCCATCAGGGAGGGCCCAGAAATGCTGCTGGGAGGGGGTGGGAAAGCAGGAGGGGTGTGTGCAGCCTGCAAGGCCAGAGGAGCAGCAGGGCCAGGGGAGCACAGCCTGCAGCAGAGATGGCCAAGGGCTCTGGCAGGGCTGCAAGGCCCAAAGGCACCCAGGCCTTTGTGCCCTTGGCTCTGGCAGCTGCCTCTGCCCCTCAGGCCACCACAAGCCACTTTCCTTTGTCTGCCTGCACTCCTGACCTGCAAGGATCTGCTCCAAGGAGTCCCTGGGGAGGCGTTGTCAGTGCCTGCCCTCAGTGGGGCCCAGCAATGCTTCAAGGGACTGGGAGTTTGCCTTCTGACTTCTTGAGCAGCTTCTGCAATCTTCTCTCAGTACTTCAGGATGATGGACTTGTCTCTAAACACAGTGTGGGACTCATTAAAATACAGAAAACAAATTATTTTCCTTCCCTTAATTGTCTTTATCTTTTCAAGTCTTCAATAACTAATTGGAGTTCTTTTGTAGTTTAGCTAAGGAGGAAAATTTTAAAGTGGACGTCACAAAAATATATTTTTTTGATGAAAGGGAGTGATTTGCACAGAGCCTTGGGATGCAAGAGGGTCAAGGGTAAAAATGATTTGGTCACAAATATAAAGAGGCAGAAGAGATTAGTAGAACCTAATCACTGACCAACTTAACAGTTATCAAGTGATTCAATAGCATTTGCTACAATTTTCGCAGTGACTGAATTATAGATTCCCAATAACAACTTTCACACCACAGTCAATTCACACCCACGCCCAGGCAGAGATGTGTGGACACATCAAGATCTGGGTGTGTAAAGGTCCCTCTCCAAAATTCTCCTGGTTGTCGGTGAAACACCCCCACACATCCCTTTGTGTTTCCCAACAGACAAGGTTCCACGAGGCCCTGCAGGGTCACAATGGCCCTTTCATTCCATGAGTTTCCCCAGTGTCACAACGACCCTTTGATGCCAAGAATTTCTGTGCTTTCCATGTTACTGCTCTGCTCTGTCCTGGGGCAGCCTCACCTGCAAGATTTGGGCAGTTTGGGGGGACAATCGAGGGGAGAGATTGAGCTTTTAGAGAGTGGCTGGAAGGGACCCTCAAGATCTTCTAGTCCATCTGTCGAACAGCACCACCATAATTATCTCTAAACCATATCCCAAAGTGCCATATCCAGTTGCCATCTGAACACTTCCAGAGACTCCACCACCTCTCTGGGCTGCTTGTTCCAACACATAAACACTCTCTGTGTGAGATAAGTATTTTGAAGTATCTAATCTGAACCTCACCCAAGACAACTCAAGGTCATTTCCTCTCTTGCTGTCACTAAAGGTTTTGTAGAAGAGACCGACCCCCCTTCCCCACTGAAACCTCCTTTCAGGTCATTGTAGAGAGTGATGAGATGCTCCCTGAGCCTCCTCTTCTGCAGACTAAAGAACCCCAGTTCCCTCAGCTGCTCCTCATCAGACATGTATTCCAGAACCTTTCCCACCTCCGTTCCCTTCTCTGGACACGCTCCAGCCCCTCCAGGGCCTTTTTGCACTCAGGGGCCAGAAGTGGACACAGCACTCCAGGTGGGGCCTCCCCAGTGCCCAGCACAGAGGGACAATCCCTGCTCTGGGCCTGCTGGTCACCCTGTTCTCCAGAAAGGCCAGGATGCCCTTGGCCTTCTTGCCCTCCCGGGCACACTCTGGCTCATATCCAGTCACTGTCAAGCAGCACCCCCAAGTCCCTTCCTGCTGAGCAGCTCTCAAGCCCCTCTGCCCCCAGCCTGGAACGTTCCGGGGCTTGTTAGGACCAAAGTGCAGGCCCTGACACTTGGCCTGATTGATGCAGCCTGTCCAGATCCCTCTGCAGAGCCTTCCTGCCCTGCAGCAGATCCACACTCACACCCAACTTCATGGTATCCACCAATTTCCTGAGGGGGCACTCGATCCCCTCATCCAGATCACCAAGAACAATGTCTAACAGGAGCAGCCCCAACCCTGAGCCCTTGGGAACCCCACTAGTGATCAACCCCACCTGGATTTCATTCCTTCCCCCACCACTCCCTGGGCCATCAGCCAGTTTTTCCCCCAGCAAACAGTTCCCTCGTCCAGGCCATGAGCAGCCAGTTTGTGCAGGAGATGCTGTGGGAGATGGGCTCAAAGGCTTTCCTGAAGTCAGCACAGACACATCCCCAGCCTTTTCCTCAGCTCCTGAGTGGGTCATTTGTCACAGAAGGAGACCAGGTTGGTCAGGCAGGACCTGCCTTTCCCAAACCCCACGCTGGCTAGGCCTGATCCCCTGGGTGTCCTGCCCATGCCATGGGATAGTGATGGGAGAAACAGAAACTTGACTCACAGAATGCCCAAATATGGAACAATGTACTCTTAGAGAAGTCCTGGAGAATTAGATCAGGGCTGTAATTTAAACTAACAGGATGTAAATAAACTCTGTGTCCCCAGATAAGGTGACAGTTTTTGGTGATGGAACAGGATGACGATGGGCCTGCTCAAGAACTGAGGGCAAGGCAACAGAGGAAGCCTGGAAGGACCAAAGAAGGACCTCCAGGGGGTGACTGTGAAAAGCAAACTAATGAATATTTATTAAGCAAACCTGCACATCTAATGAATATGTAACCAGACTGTGGAAAAAGGAAGCCCTATCCATCTTTCATTTGGCACCTTTGGTTAGAGGAGCTTCCCTGCTAAGACCCAATGCTGAATAAAGAACAATTCCTGCTTCTTAATACTTACAAATTGGGGTGGAGGTGTTTGTTTCTGCTGCCTTTTGGTATCAGGGCCATTGTGACACTTTGGAACCTCCTGGAATCCAAGGGCCATTGCCACAGGGCAAGGCCTTATGGAGCCAAAGGCCCTTGGACACTGGGGCAGCTCCCAGAATCCAGGGGCCTTGATGACACTCCAGGGTGTCACAGAACCAAAGGAGTCCCGGGAAGGTGCTGAACCTCCTGGAATCAAGGGGGCATTGTGACACTGTGACACTGTGACACTGTGACACTGTGACACTGTGACCCTGCAGGGCCATGTGGAGACAAAGGGGCCATTGTGACCCTGGGCAACCTCACAGCACCGAGGGCCATTGTGACACTGCAGGGCCTCATGGATTCAAAGGAATGCTGGGACACTCTGGACCTGATGGAATCACTGTGCAATTGGGACACCACAGAACCTCATGGAATCCTCGGGACCACTGTGACATATGGGAATCTTCTGGAAGGAAGGGACCATGGGGACAGTGCAGGGCCTATGGAGCATAAGGGACCACTGTGACACTGTGGAACCTCATGGAATAAAGGAACCTGTGAGACACTGGGATAATTCTTGACTCAGAACAACTCCAGTGTGTGTGTGTGTGGGGAAGGGACAGGTGGAATTTCCAAAGGTGAGGTGGTGCCCAGTTCTATCGGAGGCGGGAGCTGTTACACCTCCAAGAATATCAGACCGTGGGTTCACTTCACTCAGAAATCCCACTCAGTTAAGATAAAATGGCAAAATGGCCTTTACTGCAGTGTGAGCTAGCTTTTTATTTGGTAGAGCATTAAATGTGTGGAATTTGGGAGGATTTTTAGGGAGTCTTACATGCAAGTGAATATCTATACATGGGTAGGGGAGACAGAAAACAGAGAAAAGCTTTAAATTCTGCTAACAGGGCTAGTGAGCTTGGGGTTTACAATCAGCAGGTAGGGGCAGGTTTAACAATAATCAAAAACTGCATATTATATACAAAACAGGGTATATCTCTTAGAACATTGTTACTTAATTGAATAAACTTAACAGTTTTATAACATTAAAAGAAGTTTCTGAGGTAGAAAGTCATCTATTGTCCAGTAGCTTAGCTGCATTTCAAAGCTGTCTTCTCCTCAGTTCTCTTTTTCTTCAGAGGTTTTCCTCCACAATGCATATATTTCTTGTGGGGAACTTGAAACACTGTTCCATTGCCCAGCCCTTGGAGCCTCCTTGGGCAGCCCTGGAGCTGCTGTCAGTCCAAAGCAGCCCGGGAGCACTGCCCCATCCCACAGCCTGGAGCCCCTAACCCAGCCCCACACTGGCTCCAGCACACCAGCAGCTCTGCCCCTCACCCTCCTGCAGCCCCAGAGTGGCCAGTGGGCCACAAGTCCCCCCTGGGGGGTGGGCACAGGGGGCAGAGCAAATCAAAGGAGCCCCGTGCGGCCATCGTGTGGTCGGACCCTCCATCTGGGCACGGGGAAGCTGCACTGGCACCAGACTGCGGGTGGGAGCTGCACTTCTCTCTCTTTCCTTACTTCTTCTTATTCTCTCAATCTCTTGTAATTTTTTAGGAAACTTAAAACTGGATGGGTTGGGTTTTTGCTGACTTGTCTGGGTTGGCCGGTGCTCAGTCAATGCTTTGGGGAATGCTCTATTCTGGTGGAATGTTGCCCTTTCACCTTTTTTCCTTCTTTTCTACAGTTTACCAGTAAAAGTGTGTTTTTTGACCTCCTGAGAGGTCAAAAGTGTGTTACATCTTTTCCACTGTGCTCTCTCAAGGCACTTAAAGAACTGAAGTCCATTTTCAAATATCTGGAGGGTGGATATTTTTGATGCCTTGTATATTTTTTAAAAGAAAACCCCTTTGATGAGCTCATACCTCAAACCTGAGGTCTTACAGTCACCATCCCTGGAAGTGTTCAGAAATCACTGAGCTGTGGCACTTGGGGACACGGTTCAGTGGTGAAGATGCCAGTGTTGGGTTAATGGTTGGACTCCATGATCTCAGAGGTCTTTTCCAACCTTAACAATTCTGTGATTCTGTGGTGACTCAACCACTTCCCTGCACATTCTGTTCCAATTCTTGATAAACCTCAATCATCCCTTTGATGCTGCAGCCAAGGAAACTCATGGAATGCAGGGGCCATTGTGACCCTTTAGGGACTCAGGGAACCTTGTCTGTTGGGGAACACAAAGGGGGGATGTGTGGGGGTGTTTCACTGACAAAAAGGAGAATTTTGGAGAGAGACCTTTACACCCCCAGATCTTGATTTGTCCACACATCTCTGCCTGGGTGTGGGTGTGAATTGACTGTTGTTATTGTGAATCCATAATTCAATCACTGTGAAAATTTTAGGAAATGCTATTTAATCACTTGGTAACAGTTTAATTGGTCAATGATTAGGTTCTACTAATCTCTTTTGCCTCCTTATAGTTGTGACCGAATCCCTTGTACTCCTTGCCCTCTTGCATCCCAAGGCTCTATGTAAATCATTCTCTTTCATCATAAACTATATTTTTGTGATGTCCACTTTAAAATTTTCCTACGTAGCAAAACTACAAAACAACTCCAATTAGTTGTTGAAAGACATGAAGATAATTAAAGGAAGGAAAATAATTTGTTTTCTGTATTTTAATGAGCCCCACAGTGTATTTAGAGAAAAGTCCATCATCCTGAGGTCCTGCAAGAAGATTGAAGAAGCTGCTCAAGAAGTCAGAAGCCAAACTGCCAGTCCCTTGAAGCATTGCTGGGCCCCACTGAGGGCAGGCACTGACAAAACCTCCCCAGGGACTCCTTCGAGCAGATCCTTGCAGGCCAGGAGTGCAGGCAGACAAAGGAAAGTTGCCTGTGGTGGCCTGAGGGGCAGAGGCAGCTGCCAGAGCCAAGGGCAAAAAAGCCGGGGTGCCTTTGGGCCTTGCAGCCCTGCCAGAGCCCTTGGCCATCTCTGCTGCAGGCTGTGCTCCCCTGGCCCTGCTGCTCCTCTGGCCTTGCAGGCTGCACACACCCCTCCTGCTTTCCCACCCCCCTCCCAGCAGCATTTCTGGGCCCTCCCTGATGGCTCTGCTGTCCCCCAGCTCTGGCTGCTGCCATGTGCACTTGGCCTTCTTGGCTTTGATGCTGAGCCCCTGTGCCCCAGGACATCCCTGAGAGAGCCCAGGCCCTTCTGCTGGGGGTCCCTGCAGAGCTGAGCAGATCCAGGTCACCTCCCATTGCTCTGCCAACCCCTTGGGCCTGCTCTGGGCCCTGCATGTCCTTGCCCTGCTCCCAAGGGCTGTGGGGGTGCTTCATGGTCAGGGCTTGGGCTTTAGGGTGAAGACTGGGCAGAACTTTGGCAGGTTTGTTGTTCTGCTGACAGTTCATGATGAGGAGAAAAGCTTTTTGGGCGGGGTCAGAATTAAAGCTTGGCTTTTCATACTGGTAATACAGGTTTGGGTCTGGGGTTGACATTGGAAGACAAATAAGAATCTGGACTTCTGGGTTTGGCCTTCTCCTGGCTTAGAATGAGAACAGTGTGTTATTTTCAATCGGTAGGGCAGCACTTTTGGGGAGTGATGGGTCTTGAGGTTACAAAGAGGGTAAAAGTCCACCAGGAAAATTTTCACAGTATGTCTTTCTGACTATTCCTATGATACTTCAGGAGAAAATCAGAAGTGATTTCATTCTAGAGGTCAGTGGTGGAGCAGCCCAGTCTGCTCTGGCCCCACAGACGTGCCCACCCCAGGGAACTGCAGAGCTCTGGGCACTCCCCCCACAGCCCCAGCCCCTCTGAAGGGCACAGCAGCTCCTGGGGCACAGACAGGAGTCTCAGCATCCCCATCAGTTCAGGGGTGGACACTCATCATGGCAGAAGCAAATGGAGCTCAGGGTGACTGCAGGAGCCCTGGTGTCATCAGCAGGAGATGCCCAGCACAGCCTGACTGTGCCCCTCAGTGTCAGCCCCTCTGCCCGGCCCAGCACAGAGTCCTGGCCCAGGGACAGAGAAGCCTGTACCCAGGGGGGCTGCAGAAAGAGGGTTCTCTGTGCCATGGATTCCTCTGTGCAGGCACAGAAATGCTGCCTTGCTCTTCTGCAGGGACATCCCTTTGCCCAAGGCAGTGTGTCCAGGCTGCCTTGGGCAGTTGCAGATCCCAGCCTGGGATCCCTGCAGGGCTCTGAGCTGGAGGGGCTGCTCTGCAGAGGGAGGGGTTGTGGCACCCTGGGCTGAGCCCGCACTGACCATGATGGTCAGGCTGGGAAGCAGAGCCAGCAGAATGGGGATCAGTGCTGCTGAACCCCTTTCCAACTTTTCAGAAGGCTCAGTAGCCATGGACAAGGCAGGGCAGGATTATGGGGTGTCTCCAGTGGCACAAAGGAATCAAGGGGCTGCTGGGACACTGCAGGGCCTCGTGGAACCAAAGGATCCCTGGGACACTGCGTGATGAAAAAGGGAATAGAATACAGAGGGGGATAATGTCATGGTTTCAGGAGATTTTTTTCATGGTAGAAAAGTAAACTTGGGACACTGCAGAACTTATGGAATCAAGGCTCCATTGGGACACTGAGAATATCATGGAACCAGGGAACCCTGTGACACTCCAGGGCCTCCTGGAACTTAAAGGCCATTGTGACACTGCAGGGCCTCATGGAACCAAAGGAAGCCCGGGACACTGTGGAATCTCATGGAATCAAAGGGGCTATTATGACATGTGGGGCTCATGGAACCAAAGGGACCCTGTAACAGTGACAGGGGTGACATCAGACTGTGACCTGTCACTGCTGGGGTTTCACAGGGCTCCATCTTGGGCCCTGTGCTCTCCAACATCTCCATCAATGACTTGGACACAGCACTGGAAGGGACACTGAGCAAGTTTGCAGGTGACCCAAAACTGGGAGGAGCTGCTGAGCCCCTGCAAGGCAGGAAGGCCCTGCTGAGAGACCTGGACAGATCTCAGGGCTGGGAATCACCAACCATGGGAAGTTCAACAGGGGAAGGGCCGGATCCTGCCCTGGGATGGGGCAACCCCGGCTGGACGGACACACTGGGAATGAGAGGCTGGGAAGCAGTGCCGGGAAAGGGCCCTGGGGGTGCTGGTGGGTGCCAGTTGGCCCTGAGTCAGCAGTGCCCTGGCAGCCAGGAGGGCCAAGCCTGTGCTGGGGGCATCAGGGAGGGGATTGTCCCGCTCTGCTCTGCCCTGGGGCGGCCTCACCTGCAAGATTGGGGCAGTTTGGGGGACACAATGGAAGGGAGAGATTGAGCCATTGGAGAGTGTCCAAAGGAGGCCACGAGGATGGGGAAGGGCCTGGAGGGGAAGGTGTGTGAGGACACTGAGGGCACTTGGTGTGTTCAGCTGGAGAAGAGGAGACTGAGGGGAGACCTCACTGCAGTCACAACTTCCTGGGGAGGGGCAGAGGAGGGGCAGGCCCTGAGCTCTGCTCTGTGGGGACCAGGGACAGG
>NW_026088067.1:0-20782 GCF_022539395.1 Myiozetetes cayanensis
TGTGTATATGGAATGCCAATATTGGCTCACCCATGACACAGGAGAGTTGGAGGTTAAGGGGTTTTTTCCTGCCTAGATCTTCACAGGTTTGGTGTCCGAAGCCCTGCACTCTAATGGCCCATCTGGGTCCCCAGATGGACTAAGAACGAAGATTCCTCCCAGACAAAAGGTGCTAGCTAAGGAAGCTCCATGTGTACATGGAGTGCCAAGGCTGACTCCCCATTGCACAGCAGAGTTGAAGGCTAAGGGGTATTTTTCCTTCCTGGAACTCCATTGGTTTTGTGTCCGAAGCCCCACGCTGAAATGGCCCGACTAAGTCCAGAGATGGACTCAGAACGAAGATTTCTCCCAGAAAAAGGTGCCAGCGCAGGAAGCTCCATGTGTGCATGGAGGGCCAAGGGTGGCTCACCCATTGCACAGGGCAGTTGGACGCTAAGGGCTTTTTTTCCTGGCTGGAACTTCATTGGTTTGGTGTCTGAAGCCCTGCGCTGAAATGGCCTATCTGGGTTCCCAGATGGATTAAGAACAAAGATTCCACTCAGACAAGAGGTGCCAGGGTAGAAAGCTCCATGTGTGCATGGAGAGCCAAGGGTGGCTCACCCATTTCACAGCAGAGTTGGAGGCTAAGGGCTTTCTTTCCTGGCTGGAACTTCATTGGTTTGGTGTCCCAAGCCCCACGCTGAAATGGCCCGCCTTGGTCCCCAGATGGACTAAGAAGGAAGATTCCACCCAGACAAAAGGTGCTAGGGCAGGAAGCTCCATGTGTGCATGGAGTGCCAAGGGTGCCTCACCAACTGCACAGGACAGTTGGAGGCTAAGGGCTTTTTTTCCTGGCTGGAACTTCATTGGTTTGATGTTTGAAGTCATGCGCTGAAATGACGCTGCCTGGGTCCCCAGATGGACTAAGAACGAAGATTCATCTTAGAAAAAGCCGCAAGTGCAGAAAGCTCCGTGAGTGTATAGAGTGCCAAGGGTGGCTCATCAAATGCACAGGGCAGTTGGACGCTAAGGGCTTTCTTTCCTACCTGGAAATTCATTGCTTTGCTGTCCGAAGCCCAACGCTGAAATGGCCCATCTTGGTCCCCAGATGGACTAAGAACGAAGATTCCTCCCACACCAAAGTTACCAGCTCTATGTGTGCATGAAGTTCCAAGAGTGGCTCAGCCATTGCACAGTAGAGGTGGAGGCTAAGGCCGTTTTTTCCTGGTTGGAACTTCATTGGTTTGGTGTCCGTAGCCCCGCGCTGAAATGGCTCTGCCTGGGCCCCACACGGGCTAAGAACGAAGATTCCTCCCAGACAAAAGATGCCAGCGCAGGAAGCTCCATGTGTGCATGGAGTGTCAAGGGTTGCTCACCCATTGCATGGGAGACTTGGAGGTTAAGGGCTTTTTTTCATGGCTGGAACTTCATTGCTTTGGTGTCCATAGCTCCGCGCTGAAATGGCCAGTCTGGGTCCCCAGATAGACTAAGAAAGAAGATTCATCCCAGACAAAAGGGGCCAGCGCAGGAAGCTCCTTGTGTGCGTGGAGTGCCAAGGGTGGCTCACCAACTGCACAGGAGAGTTAGAGGCTAAGGCCTTTTTTTCCTGGCTGGAACTTAATTCGTTTGGTGTCCAAAGCCCCGCCCTGAAATGGCCCGTCTGGGTCCCCAGATGGACTAACAATGAAGATTCCACCCAGACAAAAGGTTTCAGGACAGAAAACTGCATGTGTATATGGAATGCCAATATTGGCTCACCCATGACACAGGAGAGTTGGAGGTTAAGGGTTTTTTTCCTGCCTAGATCTTCACAGGTTTGGTGTCCGAAGCCCTGCACTCTAATGGCCCATCTGGGTCCCCAGATGGACTAAGAACGAAGATTCCTCCCAGACAAAAGGTGCTAGCTAAGGAAGCTCCATGTGTACATGGAGTGCCAAGGCTGACTCACCCATTGCACAGCAGAGTTGAAGGCTAAGGGGTATTTTTCCTTCCTGGAACTCCATTGGTTTTGTGTCCGAAGCCCCACGCTGAAATGGCCCGACTAAGTCCAGAGATGGACTCAGAACGAAGATTTCTCCCAGAAAAAAGGTGCCAGCGCAGGAAGCTCCATGTGTGCATGGAGGGCCAAGGGTGGCTCACCCATTGCACAGGGCAGTTGGACGCTAAGGGCTTTTTTCCTGGCTGGAACTTCATTGGTTTGGTGTCTGAAGCCCTGCGCTGAAATGGCCTATCTGGGTTCCCAGATGGATTAAGAACAAAGATTCCACTCAGACAAGAGGTGCCAGGGTAGAAAGCTCCATGTGTGCATGGAGAGCCAAGGGTGGCTCACCCATTTCACAGCAGAGTTGGAGGCTAAGGGCTTTCTTTCCTGGCTGGAACTTCATTGGTTTGGTGTCCCAAGCCCCACGCTGAAATGGCCCGTCTTGGTCCCCAGATGGACTAAGAAGGAAGATTCCACCCAGACAAAAGGTGCTAGGGCAGGAAGCTCCATGTGTGCATGGAGTGCCAAGGTGCCTCACCAACTGCACAGGACAGTTGGAGGCTAAGGGCTTTTTTTCCTGGCTGGAACTTCATTGGTTTGATGTTTGAAGTCATGCGCTGAAATGACGCGTCTGGGTCCCCAGATGGACTAAGAACGAAGATTCATCTTAGAAAAAGCCGCAAGTGCAGAAAGCTCCATGAGTGTATAGAGTGCCAAGGGTGGCTCATCAAATGCACAGGGCAGTTGGACGCTAAGGGCTTTCTTTCCTACCTGGAAATTCATTGCTTTGCTGTCCGAAGCCCAACGCTGAAATGGCCCATCTTGGTCCCCAGATGGACTAAGAACGAAGATTCCTCCCACACCAAAGTTACCAGCTCTATGTGTGCATGAAGTTCCAAGAGTGGCTCAGCCATTGCACAGTAGAGGTGGAGGCTAAGGCCGTTTTTTCCTGGTTGGAACTTCATTGGTTTGGTGTCCGTAGCCCCGCGCTGAAATGGCCCGCCTGGGCCCCACACGGGCTAAGAACGAAGATTCCTCCCAGACAAAAAGATGCCAGCGCAGGAAGCTCCATGTGTGCATGGAGTGTCAAGGGTTGCTCACCCATTGCATGGGAGACTTGGAGGTTAAGGGCTTTTTTCATGGCTGGAACTTCATTGCTTTGGTGTCCATAGCTCCGCGCTGAAATGGCCAGTCTGGGTCCCCAGATAGACTAAGAAAGAAGATTCATCCCAGACAAAAGGGGCCAGCGCAGGAAGCTCCTTGTGTGCGTGGAGTGCCAAGGGTGGCTCACCAACTGCACAGGAGAGTTAGAGGCTAAGGCCTTTTTTTCCTGGCTGGAACTTAATTCGCTTGGTGTCCAAAGCCCCGCCCTGAAATGGCCCGCCTGGGTCCCCAGATGGACTAACAATGAAGATTCCACCCAGACAAAAGGTTTCAGGACAGAAAGCTGCATGTGTATATGGAATGCCAATATTGGCTCACCCATGACACAGGAGAGTTGGAGGTTAAGGGTTTTTTTCCTGCCTAGATCTTCACAGGTTTGGTGTCCGAAGCCCTGCACTCTAATGGCCCATCTGGGTCCCCAGATGGACTAAGAACGAAGATTCCTCCCAGACAAAAGGTGCTAGCTAAGGAAGCTCCATGTGTACATGGAGTGCCAAGGCTGACTCCCCATTGCACAGCAGAGTTGAAGGCTAAGGGGTATTTTTCCTTCCTGGAACTCCATTGGTTTTGTGTCCGAAGCCCCACGCTGAAATGGCCCGACTAAGTCCAGAGATGGACTCAGAACGAAGATTTCTCCCAGAAAAAGGTGCCAGCGCAGGAAGCTCCATGTGTGCATGGAGGGCCAAGGGTGGCTCACCCATTGCACAGGGCAGTTGGACGCTAAGGGCTTTTTTTCCTGGCTGGAACTTCATTGGTTTGGTGTCTGAAGCCCTGCGCTGAAATGGCCTATCTGGGTTCCCAGATGGATTAAGAACAAAGATTCCACTCAGACAAGAGGTGCCAGGGTAGAAAGCTCCATGTGTGCATGGAGAGCCAAGGGTGGTTCACCCATTTCACAGCAGAGTTGGAGGCTAAGGGCTTTCTTTCCTGGCTGGAACTTCATTGGTTTGGTGTCCCAAGCCCCACGCTGAAATGGCCCGCCTTGGTCCCCAGATGGACTAAGAAGGAAGATTCCACCCAGACAAAAGGTGCTAGGGCAGAAAGCTCCATGTGTGCATGGAGTGCCAAGGGTGCCTCACCAACTGCACAGGACAGTTGGAGGCTAAGGGCTTTTTTTCCTGGCTGGAACTTCATTGGTTTGACGTTTGAAGTCATACGCTGAAATGACGCGTCTGGGTCCCCAGATGGAATAAGAACAAAGATTCATCTTAGCAAAAAGCCGCAAGTGCAGAAAGCTCCGTGAGTGTATAGAGTGCCAAGGGTGGCTCATCAAATGCACAGGGCAGTTGGACGCTAAGGGCTTTCTTTCCTACCTGGAAATTCATTGCTTTGCTGTCCGAAGCCCAACGCTGAAATGGCTGAAATGGCGAAGATTCCTCCCACACCAAAGTTACCAGCTCTATGTGTGCATGAAGTTCCAAGAGTGGCTCAGCCATTGCACAGTAGAGGTGGAGGCTAAGGCCGTTTTTTCCTGGTTGGAACTTCATTCGTTTGGTGTCCAAAGCCCCGCCCTGAAATGGCCCATCTGGGTCCCCAGATGGACTAACAATGAAGATTCCACCCAGACAAAAGGTTTCAGGACAGAAAACTGCATGTGTATATGGAATGCCAATATTGGCTCACCCATTACACAGGAGAGTTGGAGGTTAAGGGGTTTTTTTCCTGCCTAGATCTTCACAGGTTTGGTGTCCGAAGCCCTGCATTCTAATGGCCCATCTGGGTCCCCAGATGGACTAAGAACGAAGATTCCTCCCAGACAAAAGGTGCTAGCTAAGGAAGCTCCATGTGTACATGGAGTGCCAAGGCTGACTCACCCATTGCACAGCAGAGTTGAAGGCTAAGGGGTATTTTTCCTTCCTGGAACTCCATTGGTTTTGTGTCCGAAGCCCCACGCTGAAATGGCCCGACTAAGTCCAGAGATGGACTCAGAACGAAGATTTCTCCCAGAAAAAAGGTGCCAGCGCAGGAAGCTCCATGTGTGCATGGAGGGCCAAGGGTGGCTCACCCATTGCACAGGGCAGTTGGACGCTAAGCGCTTTTTTTCCTGGCTGGAACTTCCTTGGTTTGGTGTCTGAAGCCCTGTGCTGAAATGGCCTATCTGGGTTCCCAGATGGATTAAGAACAAAGATTCCACTCAGACAAGAGGTGCCAGGGTAGAAAGCTCCACGTGTGCATGGAGAGCCAAGGGTGGCTCACCCATTTCACAGCAGAGTTGGAGGCTAAGGGCTTTCTTTCCTGGCTGGAACTTCATTGGTTTGGTGTCCCAAGCCCCACGCTGAAATGGCCCCTCTTGGTCCCCAGATGGACTAAGAAGGAAGATTCCACCCAGACAAAAGGTGCTAGGGCAGGAAGCTCCATGTGTGCATGGAGTGCCAAGGTGCCTCACCAACTGCACAGGACAGTTGGAGGCTAAGGGCTTTTTTTCCTGGCTGGAACTTCATTGGTTTGATGTTTGAAGTCACGCGCTGAAATGACGCGTCTGGGTCCCCAGATGGACTAAGAACGAAGATTCATCTTAGAAAAAAGCCGCAAGTGCAGAAAGCTCCATGAGTGTATAGAGTGCCAAGGGTGGCTCATCAAATGCACAGGGCAGTTGGACGCTAAGGGCTTTCTTTCCTACCTGGAAATTCATTGCTTTGCTGTCCGAAGCCCAACGCTGAAATGGCCCATCTTGGTCCCCAGATGGACTAAGAACGAAGATTCCTCCCACACCAAAGTTACCAGCTCTATGTGTGCATGAAGTTCCAAGAGTGGCTCAGCCATTGCACAGTAGAGGTGGAGGCCAAGGCCGTTTTTTCCTGGTTGGAACTTCATTGGTTTGGTGTCCGTAGCCCCGCGCTGAAATGGCTCTGCCTGGGCCCCACACGGGCTAAGAACGAAGATTCCTCCCAGACAAAAGATGCCAGCGCAGGAAGCTCCATGTGTGCATGGAGTGTCAAGGGTTGCTCACCCATTGCATGGGAGACTTGGAGGTTAAGGGCTTTTTTTCATGGCTGGAACTTCATTGCTTTGGTGTCCATAGCTCCACGCTGAAATGGCCAGTCTGGGTCCCCAGATAGACTAAGAAAGAAGATTCATCCCAGACACAAGGGCCCAGCGCAGGAAGCTCCTTGTGTGCGTGGAGTGCCAAGGGTGGCTCACCAACTGCACAGGAGAGTTAGAGGCTAAGGCGTTTTTTTCCTGGCTGGAACTTAATTCGCTTGGTGTCCAAAGCCCTACCCTGAAATGGCCCGTCTGGGTCCCCAGATGGACTAACAATGAAGATTCCACCCAGACAAAAGGTTTCAGGACAGAAAGCTGCATGTGTATACGGAATGCCAATATTGGCTCACCCATTACACAGGAGAGTTGGATGTTAAGGGGTTTTTTTCCTGCCTAGATCTTCACAGGTTTGGTGTCCGAAGCCCTGCACTCTAATGACCCATCTGGGTCCCCAGATGGACTAAGAACGAAGATTCCTCCCAGACAAAAGGTGCTAGCTAAGGAAGCTCCATGTGTACATGGAGTGCCAAGGCTGACTCACCCATTGCACAGCAGAGTTGATGGCTAAGGGGTATTTTTCCTTCCTGGAACTCCATTGGTTTTGTGTCCGAAGTCCCACACTGAAATGGCCCGACTAAGTCCAGAGATGGACTCAGAACGAAGATTTCTCCCAGAAAAAAGGTGCCAGCGCAGGAAGCTCCATGTGTGCATGGAGGGCCAAGGGTGGCTCACCCATTGCACAGGGCAGTTGGACGCTAAGGGCTTTTTTTCCTGGCTGGAACTTCATTGGTTTGGTGTCTGAAGCCCTGCGCTGAAATGGCCTATCTGGGTTCCCAGATGGATTAAGAACAAAGATTCCACTCAGACAAGAGGTGCCAGGGTAGAAAGCTCCATGTGTGCATGGAGAGCCAAGGGTGGCTCACCCATTTCACAGCAGAGTTGGAGGCTAAGGGCTTTCTTTCCTGGCTGGAACTTCATTGGTTTGGTGTCCCAAGCCCCACGCTGAAATGGCCCGTCTTGGTCCCCAGATGGACTAAGAAGGAAGATTCCACCCAGATAAAAGGTCCTAGGGTAGAAAGCTCCATGTGTGCATGGAGTGCTGTAGTAATTTTAAGACTAGGCCTTCCTTGGTGACCAGGTTGTAACCAAGGAACCAAGGTCATATTCCCAGTATTCCATACGATTTTTACGTAAGCAAGAGTATAAATAAGAAGAGATAGGAAACTCTCGCTCTCTTTCTTCCGGCGGACCGAAGGCGAAGGTAGCTTTGCTGTCGCTCTGCCCGGGTGAGGGAGTGAGGCCTGGTGCATCTGGTTGGCCTTGAGAGGCAGAAAGTGCCGGCGGTTGTGTGGTGTGGTTCGCTATCTCTGGAGGGAAGTATTTGCGTTATATCCCTTTTTATTCCTTTTCCCTTTTCCCTTTCCCTTCCCTTTTCCCCTTTGGGGGGTTCCCTGTATATAATTTTCTTTGTATATATATATATATATATATATAAATCTCCCACTTAAAATTCAGTTCGGTTTGGGTTCTTTTGATTTTTCTTTTTCGTGATCTTTTTGGTCAATTACACGGGAGTGAGAGGGAGGGGGAAAACTTTGTCCCTGAGGTCCAGGCACTTGGCTGGGAGCCAAGTCCAACCTGGGACATTTTTGGAGGTTCCACCGAGATAACCAGGAGGTTGTTTTGGTAACAATTTCTGGGCAGGTGGCCAAGTTCTGCCAAACATTGACTTTGTTTGGGAACAGTACCGGGATCGCAGCCAAGAGGGATTTGTTTATATAAATATACCTCTTGTTTAAGAACATGGAGGACAACTATATAAATAATGGCCACTTTCTTAATTTTTAATGTACTTTTAGCAGCTTTCGCACCTGTTTTAGGCTACTATATGTGGGACAATCCAAATCCAACAGTGTTCAATTGGCGAGACATCTGGGAAAGGTATTCTTCCTATCTTGATGTTAAACGGTGGATCCTAGAAATTCCCAAACTGACTGTTGCCTCCAATGATTATCTAAATTGTGTGGCAACAATTTGGTTTATGATGAATGTGATGAACATGCTATTTAAAATTGGAAGGATTGTGTTACGCTGGTTCCCTTGTTGTAGGAAAGGCCGTACCTCAAAGGGGTTAGCTGGAGCTTTGGAAAGGGGCTTGGAAAGGGCAGTTCCTGGTTGGCAAGGAGCATGGGAAGAGTTTGGTAAATGGATCGGACGCTTGGCACCTCCCATTACTTGGGACTTCACGGCAACACAGGCCTTTGATCCTAATGAGATAACCCATTGTTTAATGGAAGGTTGTCTTACATATAAGGATCCAAATACCCAAATCTCTGCCCTATGCTGGGGCCTGGCTAGTGCTTATCGAGCCGCTGTAGATTATGTTCAGAAGGCTAAGGCGGAGACAGGGACACAAACTATGCCAGTCAGAATGGAGTCCACCAAGACCAGAGTCCAGATGCCACTTGAAGCCAGCACAGTTTGGACCAAACCTGCTGACACTGGAGTTCCAATTATGGACTTTATGAACATGGGAACTCCAGCTACTTCTATGACCAAGACTGGGGCTCACAACAAAGATCCTGAAATCACTATTGCTCCCATAACAAAAAAGAAGATGTGGATAAGGGATGATGCAGGGTCCACAAGCCTAGCCCCACGACTGAGGCGTGTAACTGAAGAAGAAGAAGAACTAGCTGTGAGAGAAGGAACACGTCCCAAGGAATTAGGGGCGCGTCCAAAAGAGAGGGTGACGCGTCCGAAGGAAGAAGGGGCAGCAGCTCAGATGCCTGATGGAACACAAAAGCCAAGGAGAGTGTTGACACCTGAATACACTCTTCTTGACTGTTCTACAGAAGAGATGGAAGACTATCTGAAATCCTCATCCCAGGGTCCAGAGGACTACTCGTTACCTTCACCCGCGAGAAGCCCATCCAGGCACCGTGCTCGGTCCCCATCTCCACAAGCCAGAAAACCATCCCTGCAGCAGACACAGCCCCCGCCTCAACCTCCACAACACAGAAGCCCATCCCCAAGGCATGTTCCATTTCCACCTCCACGTGAGAGAGGCAGAGTGGAAACAGTTCCACACAGATACATCAAAAGAGAAGTGGAAATGGATAGGAGGGATGTCCATCCAGAAGCGGGAGTTGTGAGAACATCGGAGGTATTACGATCATTGGCCCCAGCAGAGCTCCGGGATTTGAGAAAAGATTATAGTCGCCGGCCTGGTGAGCGGATTCTAACCTGGCTGGTAAGATGTTGGGATAATGGAGCTAGAAGCCACATGCTGGAAGGTCACGAAGCACAGCAGTTGGGATCCCTGGCTCGAGACCGTGAGATTGAACAAGGAATTGCACGAGAGCCATATAGTCATAGTCTCTGGCTTAAGATCCTTAATGCTGTGAGAGAGAGATATCCATTTAAAGAGTACTTAACAAGTTCTCCAGGAAAATGGACAACTGCGGAAGAAGGTATTCAATATCTACGGGAACTGGCCATGCTTGAACTCATCTTTAGTAATCCGGACTATTATGATATCTTAGACCCTGCGAGTCTCCCATGTACCAATCCAATGTGGAGAAAAGTAATTAAAGGTGCCCCTGCACAATACATCAGCTGCCTAATTTCAGTATTCCATCCAAAGTTGGATGAACCAGATGTAGAAACAATGTGTCAATGGATACAGAGCATAGCGGAGAATTTCGAAGATCTGTCCGATGTCCGACGTCAACCCATCCACTCTAAGGGAAGAATGGAAGGAGATTATGAATATTCCAATTATGAGGATGACTATGAAGACAGAGATGACAGCGTTTCCCGAGACTACAGAGACACACCAGTAAAGCGATCTAGACCACGAGCTCGACCTCAATCTCGATCTTGGTCCAGATCTCGGTCAACAACTCCTCCCCCTACACACAGAAGGAAGGGCCCTAAACGCGAATCACGTAATCAGCTGTGGTCCTACCTGCGCAGACAGGGAGAGAACATGAAGAAATGGGATAGACAACCCACTTCCAAACTTCAGGCTAGAGTGAAAGAGCTGAAGCAGAAGGAAGCCAATAAAAAACTTGTCTTTGTAGTTGATGCGGATTTCGTGGAAAAGCAATTGCGATCTCCACAACACAAGAAGGCTGAAGTCCACTTCCTTGACAACAAGAAGGCCGCTGGTGGAGCAAAGAGGATATCTGACACTGAATGCTCTGACAAGGACCAATAGAGGGGCCCTGCCTTCTGCCAGGAGAAGGAAAGGGACCAGAAGGATAATCGGGTTTACTGGGCTGTGTGGGTTCGATGGCCTGGCACATCGGATCCACAGAGATACCGGGCTTTGATAGATACCGGTGCCCAGTGTACACTAATGCCGTCTGAACATAAGACTATGGAGACTGTGTCTATTTCTGGAGTGACAGGAGGGTCGCAAGAGTTGTCAGTGGTAGAGGCCGAAGTAAGCTTAACTGGAGACCAATGGGAAAAGCATCCCATTGTGACAGGGCCAGAAGCCCCCTGTATCCTTGGTATTGATTACCTGAGAAGAGGATACTTCAAGGACCCGAAGGGGTACCGATGGGCTTTCGGTGTAGCCACGGTGACTGAGGAGAAATCCAAGCAATTGTCTGCCCTGCCTGGTCTCTCAGAAGATCCTTCTGTTGTAGGATTCCTGCAAGTTGATGATCAACAAGTGCCAATAGCCACTTCAACAGTGCATAGGCGACAATACCGGACCAATCGAGATGCTGTGATCCCTATTCATAAGATGATCAGGAAGTTGGAGAGTCAAGGGGTGGTCAGTAAGACTCACTCACCCTTCAACAGCCCCATTTGGCCTGTACGCAAATCCGATGGCGAATGGAGATTGACAGTGGACTATCGTGGCTTAAATGAAGTCACACCGCCATTGAGTGCTGCTGTGCCAGACATGTTGGAGCTCCAATATGAGCTGGAGTCCAAGACAGCAAAGTGGTATGCTACCATTGACATAGCAAATGCATTTTTCTCCATTCCCTTGGCAGAAGAGTGCAGGCCGCAGTTTGCTTTCACGTGGAGGGGCGTGCAATACACCTGGAATCGACTGCCCCAGGGGTGGAAACACAGTCCCACCATCTGTCATGGGTTGATTCAGGCTGTACTGGAGAAGGGTGAGGCCCCAGAACACATACAATACATTGACGACATCATTGTATGGGGGAACACAGCAAAGGAAGTTTTCGACAAAGGAGAGAAGATTATCCAGATTCTCCTCAAAGCCGGTTTTGCCATTAAGAAGAGCAAGGTCAAGGGGCCTGCCAGAGAGATCCAGTTCTTAGGGGTGAAATGGCAAGATGGAAGGCGCCAGATTCCAACCGATGTCATCAATAAAATTGTAGCAATGGCTCCACCGACAAACAAAAAGGAGACCCAAGCTTTTCTGGGAGCCATAGGCTTCTGGAGGATGCACATCCCAGAGTACAGCCAAATTGTGAGCCCTCTTTATTTTGTGACCCGTAAAAAGAATGATTTCCAATGGGGTCCTGAACAACAGCAGGCTTTCAGGCAGATCAAGCAAGAGATTGCACATGCCGTGGCTCTTGGACCAGTTAGGACGGGACCAGATGTAAAGAATGTACTTTACACTGCATCTGGAGATAACGGTCCCTCCTGGAGCCTCTGGCAAAAGGTGCCTGGCGAAACACGAGGGCGACCACTTGGCTTCTGGAGTCGAAGCTACAGAGGATCTGAAGCCAACTACACCCCTATGGAGAAGGAAATACTGGCGGCATATGAAGGCATACAAGCAGCTTCTGAAGTGATTGGCACTGAAGCACAGCTCTTCCTGGCACCCCGACTACCGGTGCTGAGTTGGATGTTCAAAGGAAAAGTGCCTCCTACGCATCATGCTACCGATGCCACATGGAGCAAGTGGATTGCTTTGATTACGCAACGTGTCCGAATTGGAAACTCGAATCGCCCCGGAATTTTGGAAATCATAACTAATTGGCCCGAAGGTGGAAACTTCAGTCTGGCAGATGAAGAGGAAGAAGAACCAGTGAGTCGAGCTGAAGAAGCTCCGCCATATAATCAACTGCCAGATGAAGAGACGCGTTATGCTCTTTTCACTGACGGTTCTTGTCGTATTATAGGAGGGAACCGGAAGTGGAAAGCAGCTGTTTGGAGTCCCACCCGACAAGTCGTGGAGGCCACTGAAGGTAAAGGCGAATCGAGTCAGTTTGCAGAACTCAAAGCCGTCCAATTGGCCCTAGACATTGCAGAGAGAGAAGGATGGCCAAGGCTCTACCTCTACACCGACTCATGAATTATAGCCAATGCCCTATGGGGATGGCTAGAGCGATGGAAAAACATGAGTTGGAAGCGTAGAGGAAGACCTATATGGGCTGCTGATTTATGGCAGGACATTACTTCTAGAGTAGAGAAACTAGATATGAAAGTCCGCCATGTAGATGCCCATGTGCCCAAGAGTCAAGCCAACGAAGAACATCGTAACAACAGAGAAGCGGATAGAGCTGCGCAAATTAAAGTGTCACAAATAGACCTAGACTGGCAACATAAGGGAGAGTTGTTCCTAGCCAGATGGGCCCATGATGCTTCAGGTCATCAGGGCCGAAATGCCACCTACCGATGGGCACGAGACCGAGGGGTGGATTTAACCATGGACACTATTTCCCAGGTTATCCACGACTGTGAAACCTGTGCTGCTATCAAGCAGGCAAGAAGATTGAAGCCCCTGTAGTATGGTGGACGCTGGGACAAGTATAGATACGGAGAAGCATGGCAGGTCGATTATATCACGTTGCCACAGACCCGCCAGGGTAAGCGTTATGTGCTTACCATGGTGAAAGCAACGACTGGATGGTTGGAAACATATTCAGTGCCCCATGCAACGGCCCGGAATACCATTCTGGGTCTTGAAAAGCAGGTCTTATGGAGACATGGCACTCCAGAGCGAATTGAGTCAGACAATGGGACTCATTTCAAGAATAATCTAGTGGCCACGTGGGCACGGGAGCATGGTATTGAATGAGTCTATCACATTCCATATCATGCACCTGCTGCTGGAAAAATTGAAAGGTATAATGGACTGTTAAAAACAACTTTAAAAGCACTATGTGAGGGAAAATTTAAGAACTGGGATAAACACCTAGCCAAGGCCACCTGGTTGGTAAATACTAGAGGCTCTATCAATCGAGCTGGTCCTGCCCAAGCAGAATCCCTCCACACTGTAGATGGAGACAAAGTTCCAGTGATTCACCTGAGAGGTATGTTGGGTAAAGCTGTTTGGGTTACCCCTACCTCGGGCGAGGACAAACCCATTCGTGGAGTTGTTTTTGCCCAAGGGCCAGGGTACACCTGGTGGGTGATGAGGAAGGATGGAAAAATACAGTGTGTGCCTCAAGGAAATTTATCCTTGGGGAAAAACTAACTTTGTGCTTTAAGTTGTTTTACAGGAGACCAGTCACCATATGAGAGAGACCTGACCAAAGCTGATACCTGTATCTGACGATGAGACAGTGAACCAGTCCTAAACCTGAACTGTGATTGTAACCAAAGTGCCGAGGATCTGAACCGAGCTACTGTTGATGCTGAAGCTGATCTTCTACCAGAAGACAACTACTCCAAAGGACTATATATATATATAAATATGTGTATATATGCGCGGGATATAAGCAAATACATGACATATAAGTGTTACGTAAAAATAGTATGGAATAAGGGGTGGAGAATGTAGTAATTTTAAGACTAGGCCTTCCTTGGTGACCAGGTTGTAACCAAGGAACCAAGGCCATATTCCCAGTATTCCATACGATTTTTACGTAAGCAAGAGTATAAATAAGAAGAGAGAGGAAACTCTCGCTCTCTTTCTTCCGGCGGACCGAAGGCGAAGGTAGCTTTGCTGTCGCTCTGCCCGGGCGAGGGAGTGAGGCCTAGCGCATCTGGTTGGCCTTGAGAGGCAGAAAGTGCCGGCGGTTGTGTGGTGTGGTTCGCTATCTCTGGAGGGAAGTATTTGCGTTATATCCCTTTTTATTCCTTTTCCCTTTTCCCTTTCCCTTCCCTTTTCCCCTTTGGGGGGTTCCCTGTATATAATTTTCTTTGTATATATATATATATATATATATAAATCTCCCACTTAAAATTCAGTTCAGTTTGGGTTCTTTTGATTTTTCTTTTTCGTGATCTTTTTGGTCAATTACACGAGAGTGAGAGGGAGGGGGAAAACTTTGTCCCTGAGGTCCAGGCACTTGGCTGGGAGCCAAGTCCAACCTGGGAAAAGTGCCAAGGCTGCCTCACCAACTGCACAGGACAGTTGGAGGCTAAGGGCTTTTTTTCCTGGCTGGAACTTCATTGGTTTGATGTTTGAAGTCACGTGCTGAAATGACGCGTCTGGGTCCCCAGATGGACTAAGAACGAAGATTCATCTTAGAAAAAAGCCGCAAGTGCAGAAAGCTCCATGAGTGTATAGAGTGCCAAGGGTGGCTCATCAAATGCACAGGGCAGTTGGACGCTAAGGGCTTTCTTTCCTACCTGGAAATTCATTGCTTTGCTGTCCGAAGCCCAACGCTGAAATGGCCCATCTTGGTCCCCAGATGGACTAAGAACGAAGATTCCTCCCACACCAAAGTTACCAGCTCTATGTGTGCATGAAGTTCCAAGAGTGGCTCAGCCATTGCACAGTAGAGGTGGAGGCTAAGGCCGTTTTTTCCTGGTTGGAACTTCATTGGTTTGGTGCCCGTAGCCCCGCGCTGAAATGGCCCGTCAGGGCCCCACACGGGCTAAGAACGAAGATTCCTCCCAGACAAAAGATGCCAGCGCAGGAAGCTCCATGTGTGCATGGAGTGTCAAGGGTTGCTCACCCATTGCATGGGAGACTTGGAGGTTAAGGGCTTTTTTTCATGGCTGGAACTTCATTGCTTTGGTGTCCATAGCTCCGCGCTGAAATGGCCAGTCTGGGTCCCCAGATAGACTAAGAAAGAAGATTCATCCCAGACAAAAGGGGCCAGCGCAGGAAGTTCCTTGTGTGCGTGGAGTGCCAAGGGTGGCTCACCAACTGCACAGGAGAGTTAGAGGCTAAGGCCTTTTTTTCCTGGCTGGAACTTAATTCGCTTGGTGTCCAAAGCCCCGCCCTGAAATGGCCCGCCTGGGTCCCCAGATGGACTAACAATGAAGATTCCACCCAGACAAAAGGTTTCAGGACAGAAAGCTGCATGTGTATATGGAATGCCAATATTGGCTCACCCATGACACAGGAGAGTTGGAGGTTAAGGGTTTTTTTCCTGCCTAGATCTTCACAGGTTTGGTGTCCGAAGCCCTGCACTCTAATGGCCCATCTGGGTCCCCAGATGGACTAAGAACGAAGATTCCTCCCAGACAAAAGGTGCTAGCTAAGGAAGCTCCATGTGTACATGGAGTGCCAAGGCTGACTCACCCATTGCACAGCAGAGTTGAAGGCTAAGGGGTATTTTTCCTTCCTGAACTCCATTGGTTTTGTGTCCGAAGCCCCACGCTGAAATGGCCCGACTAAGTCCAGAGATGGACTCAGAACGAAGATTTCTCCCAGAAAAAGGTGCCAGCGCAGGAAGCTCCATGTGTGCATGGAGGGCCAAGGGTGGCTCACCCATTGCACAGGGCAGTTGGACGCTAAGGGCTTTTTTTCCTGGCTGGAACTTCATTGGTTTGGTGTCTGAAGCCCTGCGCTGAAATGGCCTATCTGGGTTCCCAGATGGATTAAGAACAAAGATTCCACTCAGACAAGAGGTGCCAGGGTAGAAAGCTCCATGTGTGCATGGAGAGCCAAGGGTGGCTCACCCATTTCACAGCAGAGTTGGAGGCTAAGGGCTTTCTTTCCTGGCTGGAACTTCATTGGTTTGGTGTCCCAAGCCCCACGCTGAAATGGCCCGCCTTGGTCCCCAGATGGACTAAGAAGGAAGATTCCACCCAGACAAAAGGTGCTAGGGCAGGAAGCTCCATGTGTGCATGGAGTGCCAAGGGTGCCTCACCAACTGCACAGGACAGTTGGAGGCTAAGGGCTTTTTTTCCTGGCTGGAACTTCATTGGTTTGATGTTTGAAGTCATGCGCTGAAAGGACGCTGTCTGGGTCCCCAGATGGACTAAGAACGAAGATTCATCTTAGAAAAAGCCGCAAGTGCAGAAAGCTCCGTGAGTGTATAGAGTGCCAAGGGTGGCTCATCAAATGCACAGGGCAGTTGGACGCTAAGGGCTTTCTTTCCTACCTGGAAATTCATTGCTTTGCTGTCCGAAGCCCAACGCTGAAATGGCCCATCTTGGTCCCCAGATGGACTAAGAACGAAGATTCCTCCCACACCAAAGTTACCAGCTCTATGTGTGCATGAAGTTCCAAGAGTGGCTCAGCCATTGCACAGTAGAGGTGGAGGCTAAGGCCGTTTTTTCCTGGTTGGAACTTCATTGGTTTGGTGTCCGTAGCCCCGCGCTGAAATGGCCCGCCTGGGCCCCACACGGGCTAAGAACGAAGATTCCTCCCAGACAAAAGATGCCAGCGCAGGAAGCTCCATGTGTGCATGGAGTGTCAAGGGTTGCTCACCCATTGCATGGGAGACTTGGAGGTTAAGGGCTTTTTTCATGGCTGGAACTTCATTGCTTTGGTGTCCATAGCTCCGCGCTGAAATGGCCAGTCTGGGTCCCCAGATAGACTAAGAAAGAAGATTCATCCCAGACAAAAGGGGCCAGCGCAGGAAGCTCCTTGTGTGCGTGGAGTGCCAAGGGTGGCTCACCAACTGCACAGGAGAGTTAGAGGCTAAGGCCTTTTTTTCCTGGCTGGAACTTAATTCGCTTGGTGTCCAAAGCCCCGCCCTGAAATGGCCCGTCTGGGTCCCCAGATGGACTAACAATGAAGATTCCACCCAGACAAAAGGTTTCAGGACAGAAAACTGCATGTGTATATGGAATGCCAATATTGGCTCACCCATTACACAGGAGAGTTGGAGGTTAAGGGTTTTTTTCCTGCCTAGATCTTCACAGGTTTGGTGTCCGAAGCCCTGCACTCTAATGGCCCATCTGGGTCCCCAGATGGACTAAGAACGAAGATTCCTCCCAGACAAAAGGTGCTAGCTAAGGAAGCTCCATGTGTACATGGAGTGCCAAGGCTGACTCATCCATTGCACAGCAGACTTGAAGGCTAAGGGGTATTTTTCCTTCCTGGAACTCCATTGGTTTTGTGTCCGAAGCCCCACGCTGAAATGGCCTCGACTAAGTCCAGAGATGGACTCAGAACGAAGATTTCTCCCAGAAAAAAGGTGCCAGCGCAGGAAGCTCCATGTGTGCATGGAGGGCCAAGGGTGGCTCACCCATTGCACAGGGCAGTTGGACGCTAAGGGCTTTTTTTCCTGGCTGGAACTTCATTGGTTTGGTGTCTGAAGCCCTGCGCTGAAATGGCCTATCTGGGTTCCCAGATGGATTAAGAACAAAGATTCCACTCAGACAAGAGGTGCCAGGGTAGAAAGCTCCATGTGTGCATGGAGAGCCAAGGGTGGCTCACCCATTTCACAGCAGAGTTGGAGGCTAAGGGCTTTCTTTCCTGGCTGGAACTTCATTGGTTTGGTGTCCCAAGCCCCACGCTGAAATGGCCCGCCTTGGTCCTCAGATGGACTAAGAAGGAAGATTCCACCCAGACAAAAGGTGCTAGGGCAGGAAGCTCCATGTGTGCATGGAGTGCCAAGGGTGCCTCACCAACTGCACAGGACAGTTGGAGGCTAAGGGCTTTTTTTCCTGGCTGGAACTTCATTGGTTTGATGTTTGAAGTCATGCGCTGAAAGGACGCTGCCTGGGTCCCCAGATGGACTAAGAACGAAGATTCATCTTAGAAAAAGCCGCAAGTGCAGAAAGCTCCGTGAGTGTATAGAGTGCCAAGGGTGGCTCATCAAATGCACAGGGCAGTTGGACGCTAAGGGCTTTCTTTCCTACCTGGAAATTCATTGCTTTGCTGTCCGAAGCCCAACGCTGAAATGGCCCATCTTGGTCCCCAGATGGACTAAGAACGTAAGATTCCTCCCACACCAAAGTTACCAGCTCTATGTGTGCATGAAGTTCCAAGAGTGGCTCAGCCATTGCACAGTAGAGGTGGAGGCTAAGGGCTTTTTTCCTGGCTGGAACTTCATTGGTTTGATGTCCGAAGTCACGCGCTGAAATGACGCGGCCTGGGTCCCCAGATGGACTAAGAACGAAGATTCATCCCAGACAAAAGGTGCCAGCGCAGGAAGCTCCATGTGTGCATGGAGTGCCAAGGTTGGCTCACCCATTGCACAGGGAGAGTTGGAGGCTAAGGGCTTTTTTTCCTGGCTGGAACTTCATTGCTTTGGTGTCCAAAGCCCCGCGCTGAAATGGCCCAGTCTGGGTCCCCAGATGGACTAAGAACGAAGATTCCATCCCAGACAAAAGGTGCCAGCGACAGGAAAGCTCCATGTGTACATGGAGTGCCAAGAGTGGCTCACCCATTGCACAGGAGAGTTGGAGGCTAAGGGCTTTTTTCCTGCCTGGAACTTCACTGGTTTGGTGTCCGAAGCTCCTGCACTGAAATGGCCCGTCTGGTCCCCAGATGGACTAAGAACGAAGATTCCTCCCAGACAAAAGGTGCCAGGCAGGAAGCTCCATGTGTGCATGGAGTGCCAAGGGTTGGCTCACCCATTGCACAGGGCAGTTGGAGGCTAAGGGGTTTTTTTCCTGGCTGGAACTTCATTGGTTTGGTGTCTGAAGCCCTGCGCTGAAATGGCCCATCTGGGTTCCCAGATGGATTAAGAACAAAGATTCCACTCAGACAAGAGGTGCCAGGGTAGAAAGCTCCATGTGTGCATGGAGAGCCAAGGGTGGCTCACCCATTTCTCAGCAGAGTTGGAGGCTAAGGGCTTTCTTTCCTGGCTGGAACTTCATTGGTTTGGTATCCCAAGCCCCACGCTGAAATGGCCCGTCTTGGTCCCCAGATGGACTAAGAAGGAAGATTCCACCCAGACAAAAGGTGCTAGGGCAGGAAGCTCCATGTGTGCATGGAGTGCCAAGGGTGCCTCACCAACTGCACAGGACAGTTGGAGGCTAAGGGCTTTTTTTCCTGGTTGGAACTTCATTGGTTTGATGTTTGAAGTCATGCGCTGAAATGACGTGTCTGGGTCCCCAGATGGACTAAGAACGAAGATTCATCTTAGCAAAAAGCCGCAAGTGCAGAAAGCTCCGTGAGTGTATAGAGTGCCAAGGGTGACTCATCAAATGCACAGGGCAGTTGGACGCTAAGGGCTTTCTTTCCTACCTGGAAATTCATTGCTTTGCTGTCCGAAGCCCAACGCTGAAATGGCCCATCTTGGTCCCCAGATGGACTAAGAACGAAGATTCCTCCCACACCAAAGTTACCAGCTCTATGTGTGCATGAAGTTCCAAGAGTGGCTCAGCCATTGCACAGTAGAGGTGGAGGCTAAGGCCGTTTTTTCCTGGTTGGAACTTCATTGGTTTGGTGTCCGTAGCCCCGCGCTGAAATGGTCCGTCTGGGCCCCACACGGGCTAAGAACGAAGATTCCTCCCAGACGAAAGATGCCAGCGCAGGAAGCTCCATGTGTGCATGGAGTGTCAAGGGTTGCTCACCCATTGCATGGGAGACTTGGAGGTTAAGGGCTTTTTTTCATGGCTGGAACTTCATTGCTTTGGTGTCCATAGCTCCGCGCTGAAAGGGCCAGTCTGGGTCCCCAGATAGACTAAGGAAGATGATTCATCCCAGAAAAAAAGGGCCAGCGCAGGAAGCTCCTTGTGTGCGTGGAGTGCCAAGGGTGGCTCACCAACTGCACAGGAGAGTTAGAGGCTAAGGCCTTTTTTCCTGGCTGGAACTTAATTCGTTTGGTGTCCAAAGCCCCACCCTGAAATGGCCCGTCTGGGTCCCCAGGTGGACTAACAATGAAGATTCCAGCCAGACAAAAGGTTTCAGGACAGAAAACTGCATGTGTATATGGAATGCCAATATTGGCTCACCCATTACACAGGAGAGTTGGAGGTTAAGGGTTTTTTTTCCTGCCTAGATCTTCACAGGTTTGGTGTCCGAAGCCCTGCACTCTAATGGCCCATCTGGGTCCCGAGATGGAGTAAGAACGAAGATTCCTCCCAGACAAAAGGTGCTAGCTAAGGAAGCTCCATGTGTACATGGAGTGCCAAGGCTGACTCACCCAATGCAAAGCAGAGTTGAAGGCTAAGGGGTAGTTTTCCTTCCTGGAACTCCATTGCTTTTGTGTCCGAAGCCCCACGCTGAAATGGCCCCACTAAGTCCAGAGATTGACTCAGAACGAAGATTTCTCCCAGAAAAAAGGTGCCAGCGCAGGAAGCTCCATGTGTGCATGGAGTGCCAAGGGTGGCTCACCCATTGCACAGGGCAGTTGGACGCTAAGGGCTTTTTTCCTGGCTGGAACTTCATTGGTTTGGTGTCTGAAGCCCTGCGCTGAAATGGCCTATCTGGGTTCCCAGATGGATTAAGAACAAAGATTCCACTCAGACAAGAGGTGCCAGGGTAGAAAGCTCCATGTGTGCATGGAGAGCCAAGGGTGGCTCACCCATTTCACAGCAGAGTTGGAGGCTAAGGGCTTTCTTTCCTGGCTGGAACTTCATTGGTTTGGTGTCCCAAGCCCCACGCTGAAATGGCCCGCTCTTGGTCCCCAGATGGACTAAGAAGGAAGATTC
>NW_026088068.1:0-20973 GCF_022539395.1 Myiozetetes cayanensis
TCATAAAAGGGGCACATGGGTGGGGCTGCATTCTGACCTTTTTGGTTCTTTGGTTGCCAAGGGCTATTCAGGAACGAAGAGGGTAGGCTGTGACATCACAAAAGGGCCTCAAGCACAGGGGTTGGTTTTGTGAGTTGACCCTGGCTGGATTTCAAACCCCCACTAAAAGCTGCTACCTCCCCCTCCATCTGCAACTCCACAGAGGAGAGAAGAACAACAGCTGAGGATTCCTGAGTAGAGATAAGGGTGGGGAGAAAGTTGGTTCCTAAAGGGCAAAACAGACTCAAAGTAGGGATAGTACTTAAATTTATTACTGATGGGATAAAAGCTAAGAGTGAGAAATAAAACAATCTGAAAAACACCTTCCCCCCACCCCCCCTTCCTTCTCAGCTCTCCCCTCTTCCCCCCAGCGGTGCAGGGGGACGGCAATGGGGGTTACAGTCAGTTGTTGTTTCTGTCACTGCTCAAGGAGAGGAGTTGGATCCTTCCCTTCTCCCGTGGGGTCCCTCCCACAGGAGACAGTCCTGGATGGACCTCTCCAGTGAGTCCATCCCTCGGGCAGCAGCTCTTCCCACCCTGCTGTCCCGTGGGTCCCTCCTCCATGGGCTCAGTCCTTCAGGGATGAGATGACTTGGCGTGGGTCCCCCACAGGGGCCACGAGTCCTGCCCGGGAAAAACCTGCTCCAGCCTGGGCTTCCCTCTCCACAGGCTGTAGGTCCCTGCCAGGACCTGCTCCATCCTGGGCCTGCCCCGGGGTCACAGCCTCCTTCCTGCATCCCCCTGCTCCAGCGTGGGAGCCTCCAGGGGCTGCAGGGGGGTCTCTGCACCCCAATACTCCCCCAGGGGCTGCAGGGCCTTGAGCACCTCCTGCCCCTCCTTCTGCACCGCCCTTGGGGTCTGCATTGCTGTTCCCACATTCCCACTCCGCTCTTCCCTGGCTGCAATTCCTTCTGTCCCTAAATCTGTTATCCCAGAGCTGTTCCTGTTGCTCCTGATGGGCTCGGCCTTGGCCAGCGGCAGCAAGTCCGTCCTGGAGCAGCTGGCATTGGCTCCACGGGGCAGGGGAAAGCTTCTGGCAGCTTCCAACAGAAGCCACCCCTGGAGCCCCCCCACTACCAAAACCCACCCACAGAAACCCCTGACACCCAGTGACTTCCATTTGCCCCAGGATGGTCCCAGTTCCCATCAGTGTGATCCCAGTCACTCCCAGTTCATGCCAGTTGCCTCCAGCATGCACCCTGTCACTCCCAGTTACTCCCAGTTGCTTCCAGCATGATCCCAGTTGCTCCAAGAATGTTCCCAGTTGGCTTCCATCATGGCCCCACTCGCTCCCAGTTCCCCCCTGCATAGTTCCAGTCACTCCCAGTTTGATCCTGGTCCCTTACAGTCACTCCCACTATGATCCCAGTATGGTGCTGGTCACTCCTCCTATGATCCCAGTCACTCCCAGTCACTCCCAATAGGATCCCAGTTGCCTCCAAGGTGGACCCAGTTGCTCCCAGCCCCCCCAGGACGGTTCCTTTCCCTCTCAGGGACTCCCAGTCCAGGATGGCCCCAGGCACTGTCAGTCCCTGCCTGGACAATGCCATTTGCCCCTGCATGGTCCCAGTTTATCCCAGTATGATCCCAGTATGACTCCAGTCACCGCCAGTATGATCCCAGGAACTTCCAGACACTTCCAGTACGAAGCCAGTTTGATCCCACTCATCTCCAGCATGGCTGCAGTCCCTCCCACACTCCCAGTATTATTGCAGTCACTCCCAGTAAGACCCCAACAGGACCCCCGTGGGAGCCCAGCTGCTCCCACTATGATCCCAGTTGCCCCCAGCATGGTTCCAGTTGCTCCCCTTCACCCCTACTATGGTTCTTGTCACTCCCAGAATGATCCCAGTCACTCCCAGCCATTCCCAGTATATCCCAGTTTCCTCCCACATGCTCCAAGTCAGTCCCAGTATGATCCCAGTCTCTCCTAGTAGGATCCAAGTTACTCCCTGCACAGTCCCAGTTGCTCCCAGTCATCCCACTGTAGTTCCAGTCCCTCCCAGTATGACTCCAGTAGGATCCCAGTGACACCTTCTATGGTGGCAGTCACAGCCAGGATGAACCCAGACATTCCCTGTCACTCCCAGTATAAAGCCATTTGCCCCCAGCAGGGTCCAATTGCTCCCACTCACCCACTACAGTTCCAGTCCCTCCCAGTAGGATCCTTGTCACATCCAGTCTCTCCCAGTCGACCTCAGCCTGCTCCCAGTCAGTCCCAGTATGATCCCAGTCACTCCTGGTCTCTCCCAGTATATCCCAGTTGCCCCCAGTGTGGTCCCACTCACTCCCAGTTGCTCCCAGTAGCTTCCAGCATGATCCCAGTTGCTCACAACCACTCCCAGTCACCCCCAGTGTGGTCCTAGTCACTCCCAGTATGATCCCAGTCACCTACAGTATATCCCAGTTGTGCCAACATGGTCCCAACTGCCCTCAGAATGCTCCCCATGTACCAGGTTTGCTAGGATACATGTCTGGAATAAAGAGAAGTACAACAGTCATTCAAACACTACAAAAAATCTTTTATTGCCATGAGGGTAAAAAAAAAAAACCTACTAGCAAAGAGAATCAAAAACTGAAAAAGAATACAAAAACACTACTTTATCAGTTGGCATGCATACAATACTACGAACAGCCTCTGTTAGAGCATTAGCTAGTAAAAAGGGAATTAAAGGGGTACAAAATAAAAAAGGATATCAAATGTTTGCTTTCCCTGTTGCTTCCTATCAATAAACTGTGCTCACCTGCACAGACAGGCCAGGCCTACCAGGTCTGCAGGGCTGGTCGGTGCCCGTGCTTGGCAGGTGTCCCCGCGGAGCAGCACAGTGTGGATGGAAGGATGAGCATCGCTCCACCCAGCAGTGCCGACACCCCATTCCATCAGCTCTACATTACACTGTGTAGGGCCAGGACGCAGCAGAAGGTGGTGCTTGAGTGGCAGCCAAACAGCGCCCGTTCATCACCTCATGGCAACAGTCTGGGCGTGCCCCACTGTAGGGCAAGGGGCCAACGACCCCTGCCCACATCATCTTCCTCTCCATCACCTTCCTCAGCCCTATGGACGACCTGTACCATTGTGTTTCAAGGGGATTTGTATCTCTCTTGCAGAGTGGAGCCAAACCAAGGAGGAACTCAGCTCTGATAATGGGGGACATCCAGTTAACTTTGCTAAAGGCACAGTGGGCCTTACAGTGAACTTGTGCAATAAAGTCACCTTGTACAACACTCTGGCTGGTTTCACACCCCAATATAACCACTTTCGCACCCCTCTCTGTAGGAGAATTAGAAACCTTTTGGGTTAAAGCAGGAGTAAAACAGCTGATGGGAATCTGAGGAGTCTCAAGGACTAAGTGTTTTGAGAACATGACAAAGACTGGACATCTGCAGGGATGAGAAAAACAACACTTGCAGAAGGGAGTTTAAGCTGAACCTGCCAGGAGGCATGGGAATAGAAGTGTTGTAGTTAGATTTAGAAGGAGAAGAATTTAGAAAATAAGATATGTTAACTAGCCAATAATAATCGTGTGAACAATGTGTGTTTTAAATGTGTAACCAATAGCTATTAAAATAGTTAAATATGTTTTAAGTGTGTATCCAATGATGTGTGAAATAGTAAAATATATTATAATTATTAGACTGCATAAAAATCTGTGTGATGGCTAATAAAGTTTGAAGCTTCCGACATCATATTGGTGGGGACGAAGTTTCCTTTGGAGTTCTCGCACGTGTTACATCTGGTGCTCCGTGTGAGGAATTTCGTCTGGGAACGGAGTTCGGAATATACGGAGTCCAGTGATTGACAGCACATATCCGTATCGGAAGATTGTTCTGTGGCGAAAAGGCGAGGTGTCTGCTGACTGGCTGTGGTACTGCGGGCCGCAGTTTCAGGAGCCCACAGAGGCGAAGCCCAAAGAGGCGGTGAGTTTAAGCAAGCGCTTGCAAAATATTCAGCAGACAGTATGAGATATGCGGTATCCGCAGTTGAGTGAACAACGCTCAAATGTATGCTATATTTAGCAAAAAAGATCGGAGTTGAGGTGAAAACGAAGGCAAAGATGCCGGAGCTGAGGGCTCGGCAGTGCCTGGAGCTGCGACGGCAGCTGGGGGCTAATAGCTCAGCCCTCACCCGGGCACTGCGGGAGGAAAACACAAAAGATAGAGAGGAGCAGAACGAAGCGGCACCGCGAAATGGCAGAGCGAAGTATCAGCGGTGCGTGACAAGCACTGGCGGGGCGGGACGGCTCGGCTCGGCTCTGCGGGCCAGGACCGGGACCGGGGTCGGCTGAGATCGGTCAGCTGAGACCGGTCGGCTGAGATCGCGATTGAAAACCTTTCCCCCCCCCGCACAAAGTGGGCTGGAGACAAGCCGAAGCAGGGAAGTGAAGCAATCAGTCGCTATGACGACCATTCACTCTAAAAATCCATAAAATCAGTGAACAACATTCTTTGAACTTTTAACAATGTTAATGAAATTAAACAAGAGGCAAAAAATATGTTTGCTTTGCAAGTTATAATTTCAGCCCAACAGTCACTCACAGATAGAAGACACGGAGTTAAACATTACTAACTCTAAGACTGAAAAACAAAAACTTGTGTGAGAGTGGTATCTGAAACCTTTTAAACACATGAGCTCCCTAAAACTTTTGCTGCTACTGTGAAAGTTGAAGCAACATCTCACTCACGGTGCCTATCCAGGTTTACTTTCCGAGGACGGCAGGGCCGGTTACAGTCGCCTTAAGCAGACGGAACCAGGAACCCAACTAACTCAGAGACTTTTAATCCTAAAGTGGTGGGTTCGAGCCCCACGTTAGACTCGCCAGAGCAACAGGAGGACGAGATGGGATTCCCAGACTGAGTCTATCGTTTTTTCCCCCTCTGCAAAATTGCCTGACTTCTCTCATTTGTTTCTGCTACAATAGCCACTTAAAACTGACTGAACTATTAATAGGAACGATTTATAAGCTTTTTGTTAGCAGTGGAACCAACTGGAAGAACCAGCACAAAACTGAACGGCTATGCAAAACCACACTGAGAGCAGAGCGAGGCCAGTGCAAAGTGAACAGAGCGAAGGCGGGGCCTGGCCGAGCGCTCGGAGCGGCAGTGCCGGGACGGGGATCGGGCTCTCCGGGAAGCGCGGGCCGTGCAGGGAGAACAGCGGGAGCGGCTGGAGCAGCTCCGGGAGCAGGAAGAGCGTTTGGAGCAGGCGCGGCTGAGCCTGGCCCAGCAGCGACGGCAACTCCAGCGGCTCCGGCAGGAATTGTCACCTCCAGGGACCGGGACCGGGATCCTGCCGGGCACGGAGCGGCTGATCCCGGGGGATGCGGTCCCGGGGGAGCGACTCCACATCCCGCTGGCTCCCGCGGCTCCCGGCGCTCCGGGATTGCTCCCGACATTCCTGCCTCCCGTGGAGATGATCCTGGGGGGCTCCAGGGACCCCCTGTGGGGCTCCAGGGACCCCCTGTGGGGCTCGGCCGCGCTCCACGGGCACCTCCTGCTGCTGAAACACCAAGCACAGGCGGGGCCACTGTTACTGCAGCTCCGCGGCGAGTGCGGAGCCGAGGCTCTGCGGGCTCCGGGACAAAACGGGACACACTACTCCCTAACAGAATCGGGCCCCGCCACCCGCGGTGAAGAGTCCTAGAATTAACCCAAAACTACAAAGTTCGGCAATTGTAGTGTTGCCGGCACAACTTTCTCGACAGTGTAACAAAGTTGCCGAAACTGCAGCTGCTAAACTAAACTTAAAAAAAAAAAAAAAAAAAAAAAAGGATTTCCATGTCTGTGACTAATAGTATTATTCATTTAGGTTAAACTTTATATTCCTTGTATTGATTCCTCTTCAAAATAAGTACAGTTATTACTAAACATGACTATAGAGATGGCAAACTGAGAAGCACACAGCCAGTAATACTTGGGATATGAGATGTGTGGTTGAAATGCAAAAATATAATAAAAATTCTAGCTATGTGTGAGTGAAGAGTGATTGAGGTGGCCACCTTTTTGAATGACTGGGAAAAAAGCTGTATGAGTGAGAAAAGCTGTGTAGATATCTATGTGTGTGAACTTAAAATACTTTAAGAGTATTAAGATTTTAAGAGGATGTGTTATATAAATTTAATTATGGTAAGTTGATGCATGCTAGCCTTCAACGATTGGAAGCAAGAATCAAAGAGTTGCAAATTGATGCTGGTCAAGACTAACTAACTAGTCTGTTTAGTAGCTGAGAACTATCAAAATAACTTTTGTCTATAATCAAAACAAGATTACTTGTATTGCTTAATGATTTAGTAAAAATGGCTGTTATGATAAGTATAGTTATACTACTTTTTATAATTTTTGTACCATATATTCTGCAATACTTAGAAAGAATGGTTACAAGAATGATAAAGAATATATGGGTTATAAATAAAGAAAAAGGGGGAGATGTTGCAGAATTAGAGGCTCTCTGGGTTGAAACAAGAATAGATCAGTTGGTGGGAATCTGAAAAGTCCCAAGAATAGGTGTTTTGAGAACTAGACGAGTGTTTTGAGAACTAGACACTTGAGAAAAATAAGGGCCAAACACCACCTGCTATGGGAGGCATGGGAGCAAAACAGCACCTGCTATGGGAGGCATGAGAATGGAAATATTGTTATGAGATTTAGAAGAATAGGAATTTAAAAAATAAGATATATAGAATAGCCAATAAGAATTGTGTGAACAATTTGTGTTTTAAATGTGTAACCAATAGCTATTAAAATAGTTAAATATGTTTTAAGTATGTATCCAATGATGTGTGAAATAGTAAAATATATTATAATTATTAAACTGCATAAAAATCTGTGTGATGGCTAATAAAGTTTGAAGCTTCCGACATCATATTGGTGGAGACGAAGTTTCCTTTGGAGTTCTCGCACGTGTTACACGGGAAGATATCCTAAATTCTAAAAACTTGTTATAAAACCTGCAGCAGGTTCATTCCAATTCTGACAGTTCTGGTAGTCAAAACTTGCCACTCTTCTTCTGGCAGACTGAAAATCAAAGATGTCTTAAAAGAAAATGTTTCAACAGATCTTCCTTTTTGAAATTGTCTTAAATTTTTCTACCAGATATTTTAGACCAAAACGTCTGCTTAACTAATTTTCAACAACTCCAGTCTCTGCTCTCTTCTATTGCCCTTCCCCTGGGAGGTGAGACCTCCCATTCCATGGGCACCACAGACCAGGCTGACCCTGCTTTTTGCACCCATGCCCAACTCTTCCTCTTTGAGAGCAGCAGATGCAGAGGAGCCTCCCTGCTGTCAACCAGCCTGGCAGCTGTGCTCTAAAGGCCTGTGTCCCAAGCTGTGTCTGCACCAAGACCCTGCAGGAACCTCCTGGACTCTTTGCATACTGTCCTGGTGCCTTTCCAGTGAATTACAGGGTTACCAAAGCCAACTTGAATGGGCTCCTTGTCTCACTCCACAGTGTCACCCAAACCAGTCTCTCCTCTGAGCCTCACCCACAACAGTTCACCCAATTTATTCATCCCCTAGAGCAGCTCCACAGGTCCAAGAAGCTCCTTCACGCTGAGGTCACCTCTCTGCTGCTCTTTCTGTCCTGTGTCTCCTTGTCCTTGTCTCCCAAACCTATCCCAGCACTGCAGCCTGGGAACTGTCTCAGCAGGCCTCAGCTGTTCTTCCCTCCCAGGGGAATGAAGGGAGACTTGGGGCTCCAGCTGCTCCTGCCTGTGCCCCACACGGAGGGCAGTGGGGCCTGTGTGGCTGCAGCCCCTCAGCTGGGGCACCGGGGGAAGAACAGACTTGCAGTGGGGAGAGCTGCTCTGAACCCCCCCAGACCTGGGGTGTGCAGAGGCTTTGCTGACAATGGCCTTGGGTGTGCACGTGCTGGGACTCAGGCACAGGGGGAAATCCCAGGCCTGATCCATGAGGAGATCAGCAAATGCTGGGGAAATGCTGGGGCAGAGAAGAGACAGCAGAGTGAGGAAACAAGTGTGGACAGCCTGGGGTGATGTGCTTTGGGCTCATGCATGGCTCGGCCTTGAGTGGGCAGAGCAGGGACAGCCTTTGTGTCCCTGCAGGGCTGGATTCAGTCCCTGGCCCAAAGGCACCGACTGTGTCTGAGAAGCCCTGGGTGGTGCCTGTCCCACACCTGCTCTGAATGGGGACAGGGTCCCTGCACAGCCCTGTGCTGGCCCTGGCAGCTGCTGCTCTTGTGCTGGACAGCCCTGGCACCTCCCCTGGCACTGCAGGCCCCTCTTTGGCTCTTCAGTCCAGGGTCAGCTGCCCTGAATTAGCTTCAGCATTGAAGGGATGTCCATGACACCACTGCCATTGTACTCTGAGCACATGGAGAAAATACCCCGATAAAGAACAGGAGAGAGACCTCTCTCCCTGTGCCACCTGACTCCATTTGGTCACCTGAGCACCTCCAGGGGCTACCCTGCACAGAAGGAACAGTGACAGGTTCCCCTGTCCTACATGTGGGCACCTTCTGCCACTTCAGTTGGCCAAAGCAATGTCCCAGCAGCCTCCAAGAAGATCCCACAGCTGCTGCCCTGTCCCTGGGAACTGCTCCATTGGAGCCTGCAGTTCCCAGCAGGGATCTCGGTCCCCTCTGGCCCCTCAGAAGGAACCAGGGCTTTGTGTCCCAGCAGGTCCCTCCTGGCTTTGCTCTTCATTCATTGCTAGGGGAGCTGGGACAAGGAGTCCCCTGCAGGTGCCTGTTTTGTGCCCACTGAAGTGGGGCAGGAGGAATCCCAGCCCATGGGGATTGTGGAGGGAGCTGAGTGTCCTTCTGGCCCCAGGTCTGCAGAGCCCCAAGGAGACACCTCTGTTGACTCAGCTGAGTCCCTTCCCTCAGTGCAGGGGAAGGAGATCCCTCCTGGGCACTGTCTGGGGTTCCTGTCTAAGGATGGGACATGAAAAGGGGCCTCTTGGACTTAACTCTGTGTCTGGAGAAATGACACAGCTGAAAGAAGGGTCTTTGGCCAGCTGAGAGAAGGAACATCATTCTTTCCTTCAGCTGTGTCCCAGCAGGTTCCCCTGGAGCCCCAGGGACATGTGGAGGGAGCCCAGAGAGGCAGGGAAAGGGCTGCCTGGGGCTGTTGCTGTGCTGTTGAGCTGGGCCAGCTCCTGGCACACAGGGAGCTCCTGGCAACCAAGAAGAGCTTCAAAGAGACAGCTCTTGAGCAGTTTCTTCTATCTTCTCTCAGGACTTTAGGACGATGGGCCTGTCTAAACACACTGTGGGGCTTATTAATTGCAGAAAAACAATTTCTTTCTCTTCCTTTTATTGTCTTCATGTCTTAAAGACTTCAAAAACTAATTGGAATGTTTTGTAGTTTAGCTGAGGAAAGAGATTTCTAAGCAGACCTCACAAAAAATACCTATTTTTTTATAAAAGGGAATGATTTACACAGAGCCTTGGGTGTAAGAGGGTCAGGGTGCAAAGGATTTGGACACAAATATAAGGGGGCAAAGGAGATTAGCAGGACTTATTTATTGACCAGTTTAACAGTTATCAAGTGATTCAATAGCATTTGCTTAAATTTAACAGTGACTGAATTATAGATTGAAAATAACAACGCTCACACCACAGTCAATTCACACTCACACCCAGGCAGAGATGTGTGGACACATCAAGATCTGGGTGTGTAAAGGTCCCTCTCCAAAATTCTCCTGGTTGTCAGTGAAACACCCCCACACATCCCTTTGTGTTTCCCAACAGACAAGGTTCCACCAGGCCCTGCAGGGTCACAATGGCCCCTTAATTCCATGAGTTTCCTTGGCTGCAGCATCAAAGGGATGACTGAGGTTTATCAAGCCTTGGAACAGAATGTCCAGGGAAGTGGTTGAGTCACCACAGAATCACAGAATTGTTAAGGGTGGAAAAGACCTCTGAGATCATGGAGTCCAACCATGAACCCAACACTGGCATCTTCAACACTGAACCATGTCCCCAAGTGCCACAGCTCAATGTTTTCTGAACACTTTCAGGCATGGTGACTGTATGACCCCAGGTTTGATTTTTGAGCTCATCAAAGGGGTTTTCCTTTAAAAAATATACAAGGCATCAAAAATATCCACCCTCCAGATATTTGAAAAGGACTTCGGTCCTTTAAGTACCTTCAGAGACCACAGTGGAAAAGATGCAACACACTTTTGACCTTTCAGGAGGTGAAAAACCACACTTTTACTAGTAAACTTTAGAAAAGAAGGGAGTTTGGCAAAAGGTGAAAGGGCAACATTCCACCAGAATAGAGCATTCCCCAAAGCATTGACTGAGCACAGGCCAACCCAGACAAGTCAGCAAAAACCCAACCCATCCAGTTTTAACTTTCCTAAAATATTATGTGAGACTGAGAGAATAAGAAGAAGTAAGGAAAGAGAGAGAAGTGCAGCTCCCACCCGCAGTCTGGTGCCAGTGCAGCTTCCCTGTGCCCAGATGGAGGGTCCGACCAGGCGATGGCCGCACGGGGCTCCTTTGATTTGCTCTGCCCCCTGTGCCCACCCCCCAGGGGGGACTTGTGGCCCACTGGCCACTCTGGGGCTGCAGGAGGGTGAGGGGCAGAGCTGCTGGTGTGCTGGAGCCAGTGTGGGGCTGGGTTAGGGGCTCCAGGCTGTGGGATGGGGCAGTGCTCCCGGGCTGCTTTGGACTGACAGCAGCTCCAGGGCTGCCCAAGGAGGCTCCAAGGGCTGGGCAATGGAACAGGGCACCACCTCACCTTTGGCAAATTCCACTTGTCCCTTCTCCACCCACACACAGACTGGAGTTCCTCTGAGTCAAGAATTATCCCAATAATCCAGTATCTCACAGGTTCCTTTATTCCATGAGCTTCCATGGTGTCACAGTGGTCCTTTATGCTCCATGGGTCCTGCACTGTGACCATGGTCCCTTGATTCCAGAAGATTCCCATATGTCACAGTGGTGCTGAGGATTCCATGAGGTTCTGTGGTGTCCCAATTGCACAGTGATTCCATCAGGTCCAGAGTGTCCCAGCACTCCTTTGAATCCAGGAGACCCTGCAGTGTCACAATGGCCCTTGGTGCTGTGAGATTGCCCAGGGTCACAATGGCCCCTTTGTCTCCACATGGCCCTGCAGGGTCACAATGTCACAGTGTCACAATGTCACAGTGTCACAATGTCACAATGTCACAATACCCCCTTGATTCCAGGAGGTTCAGCACGTTCCCAGGACTCCTTTGGTTCTGTGACACCCTGGAGTGTCATCAAGGCCCCTGGATTCTGTGAGCTGCCCCAGTGTCCAAGGGCCTCTGGCTCCATAAGGCTTTGCACTGTGATAATGGCCCTTGGATTCCAGGAGGTTCCAAAGTGTCACAATGGCCCTGATACCAAAAAGCAGCAGAAACAAACACCTCAACCCCAATTTTTAAGTATTAAGAAGCAGGAATTGTTCTTTATTCAGCACTGGACGTTGGCAGGGAAGCTCCTCTAACTGAAGGTGCCAAATGAGAGATGGACAGGGCTTCTTCTTTCACACACTGGTTACATATTCATTAGATGTTCAGGCTTGCTTTATACATATTCATTAGTTTGCTTCACACAGTCACCCCCCTGGAGGTCCTTCTTTGGTCCTCCCAGGTCCAAAGGTTGTTGTCATCCCTAAGTTCTTGAGCAGGCCCATCATGATCCTGTTCCACCACCAAAACTCTTACATTTGTTCTTCACCTTATCTGGGGACACAGAGCTTATTTACATCCTGTTACTTTGAGTTACATCCCTGATCTAGTTTCCAGGACTTCTCTAAGATTACATTGTTCCTTCATTGGGCATTCTGAGACACTGTGAGTCAAGTTTCTGTTTCTCCCATCACCATCCCATGGCACGTGCAGGACATCCAGGGGATCAGGCACAGCCAGTGTGGGGTTGGGAAAGGCAGGTCCTGCCTGACCAACCTGGTCTCCTTCTGTGACCAATGACCTCCTCAGCAGCTGAGGGAAAGGCTGGGGATGTGTCTGTGCTGACTTCAGGAAAGCCTTTGACCCCATCTCCCACAGCATCTCCTGCACAAACTGGCTGCTCATGGCCTGGACGAGGGAACTGTTTGCTGGGGGAAAAACTGGCTGATGGCCCAGGGAGTGGTGGGGGATGGAACGAAATCCAGGTGGGGCCGATCACTAGTGGGGTTCCCAAGGGCTCAGGGTTGGGGTTGCTCGTGTTTAACATCATTATTGAAGATCTGGATGAGGGGATCGAGTGCCCCCTCAGGAAATTGGTGGATACCATGAAGTTGGGTGTGAGTGTGGATCTGCTGCAGGGCAGGAAGGCTCTGCAGAGGGATCTGGAGAGGCTGCATCAATCAGGCCAAGTGTCAGGGCCTGCACTTGGGTCACAAAAAACCCTGGAAGGCTCCAGGCTGGGGGCAGAGGGGCTTGAGAGCTGCTCAGCAGGAAGGGACTTGTGGGTGCTGCTTGACAGTGCCTGGATATGAGCCAGAGTGTGCCCAGGGGGGCAAGAAGGCCAAGGGCACCCTGGCCTTTCTGGAGAACAGGGTGGCCAGCAGGACCAGGGCAGTGATTGCCACTCTGTGCTGGGCACTGGGGAGGCCCCACCTCGAGTGCTGTGTCCAGTTCTGGCCCCTGAGTGCAAAAAGGCCCTGGAGGGGCTGGAGCGTGTCCAGAGAAGGGAACGGAGCTGGGGAAGGGCCTGGAAAACCTGTCTGATGAGGAGCAGCTGAGGGAGCTGGGGTTCTTTAGTCTGCAGAAGAAGAGGCTCAGGGAGCACCTCATCACTCTCTACCATGACCTGAAAGGAGGTTTCAGTGGGGAGGGGGGGTCTATCTCTTCTACAAAGCCTTTAGTGACAGCAAGAGAGGATATGGCCTTGCGTTGCCTTGGGTGAGGTTCAGATCAGATATTACAAAATGCTTTTTTCACTGAAGGAGTGTTTTGGTGTTGGAAAAACAGCCCAGGGAGGTGATGGAGTATCTGAAAGTATTCAGATGGCATCTGGTTATGGCACTTTGGGATATGTTTTAGGGGTGATTATAGTGATGTGAGATTGACAGTTAGACTAGAAGACCTTGAAGGTCTCTTCCAAAATTGATGATCCTGTGATTCTGTGACCTGTCATCACACTTTCCAGGTTTGTGCTCTTACACAGTCCTGAGAATGTTTTCTCAGTTGGATCCCTCAGTGGGACCCATTAACACCACAAGAAACTTTAAAGTTGAATCTCACTTTGGTTTCTCAAGAGGTTCCTGCAACTCTCCTCAGGGTCTGATGTTCAGGGACTCACCCCCAAAGCCCCTGAGGGTGATGAAATGCCTGGGGTTGTTGCTGTGCTGCTGAGCTGGGCCGGGCTCCTGGCACACAGGGAGCTCCTGGCAAGCAGGCAGCGCTGCAGAGAGACAGCTCTGCTACTGAGCAGCTCCTCTGCACAGCCCAGCAGGGCTGAGGGCACAGGAGAAGAGAAGCAAGGCAGAGGAAGTTCAAAGCCAAGGAAAGATGGGAGGTGTTCAGCTGACACTTCACTTGGGGACACAATTTCACAGCCCTCTGCAGAGTGAGTCTACAGGTGCAGGGCAATGGGGCAGGACTCTCCTAAAGCTGCCACATCCCCCGCCCTGGGCATCTGTCAGGACTCTGCCAGTGTCTCTGTTGCCCAGGGGCAGGATGTGCTCCCGGGCAGGGCTTCCCTGAGACCCCATCAGAGGGACAGGGCAGGACGGCTCCTTCTCCCAGGGATGGCTGTGGGCTGTCAGGGTGGGGGTGCAGCCAGGGGTGGCCAGGGCTGTCCTGCACAGCAGGGTCCCTGTGCTCCAGGGTTCTTTGGGCCAGGGCAAGGACTCTGCTGCCTGCCAGGGGCAGCTCTCACCCTGCCTGGGGAGTTGCCCTCATCTGTGCAGGGAGAAGCTGGAGGTGGAGGGAGAGAACCCCAGCAGGGCCCAGGCAGGGTCTTCCTGCCCTTGAACGAGTGCTGTGTGGGGTCAGGGCTGCTCACAGATCCAGATCACACCAGCACCTTTCCAAGGGAACTTCAAAGGGGAAGGACAAAGCAAAGCTCTTTTGAAGATAAGGAGCTTTTGTAAGTCAGTGTTTTCAGTTTCCTAGTCCTGGGGAGTTTGGGGTTTGAGAAGTGGAGCTCTCATGTTGGACAAGTCACTGAGACTCCTGAGCTGTAACTTTGAATGAACAGTGGGGCTGAGAGCAGTTTCCTAAAGTGCCTTCAGCCTACAGAAGCAGCATCACCTTTGCTGGACCCATCAGTTTTCTCCTGACCTGCCCTGTTTCCACCTGCAAAGAAGAAAAGGTGCCCAGTGGGTGCCCTGCAGACAGGCAGGTTTCTGTAGGGCCAAGGTGAGTGCACAGAGGTTGGGATGGGATCTGGGAGTGCTGACAGGGCAAAGTCCTGGTACAGGGAAAGAACTGAAAGCCCTGCAGTGTCCTGGAATGTTTAGAGATGTGCATGGGATCCCCTGCAGTGCAGAGCCCTCCCTGTGAAGAAGCCCCCTGCCCTCCTCTCCCCCCAGCCAAACCTCTGCTCTCAGGGCTGGGGAGTGCAAGGGCTGAAGCCCCTCCTGTGCAGGCAGAGCTGCAGCAGAGCCGTGGGGCAGCTCTGCAGCCCCGAGCCCAGTTCCCTGAGCAGAGCACAGGGCTGGGAGCAGCTGCCCGGCCCTGCTGGGCTCTGGGAGGTGGCCCAGCTGGCTCAGGGTGACGCTGTCCCGAGTGCCCGGCGGGCTCTGCCCCGGCCTCTCCCAGCCGCACCCTCCCTGTGCTGGGCCTTGTTCCTCCTCCTGCCTGTGCCCTGGGCCTTCTTCTCTTGCTGCTGCTCTGGGGCTCTCTGGGCAGGGCACTTGGAGCTGCACAGTCACCCCCTGCCCTTGGGGCTCCTTTCCTGCAGCCCTGTCCATGGGAACAAGTGTCCCAGCTTTGCTCTGCCCTGGGGGCTCTGGCCAATGCTGTCAGTGTATCCAGGGAAGGAGCTCAATCTCCCTGAATCAAATGGCCTTATCAGGATACTTGGACGTGTCCCTGAGGTTTCCTTTCAAGCTGGGAGCTTCTGTGCAAGAAGAAAACCTTTCTGTTATCTTTGTGTTATCTGAAAGCCCCAGGGAGAAGCACAGAATTCAACAATGTAGAAAATGCTGTTGGCTTGGTGAAAGGAACCAGGAGAAAGGGACAGACATTTGATGGTCTGTGGTGGATCCATCTTCTTTCATTAGTACCTGGTGTTTTTTAAGAGAAACACTGGGGTGTGCAACTGAGAAAGTGAAAGCCCAGAGACTCTTGGAACATGAAAGAGTGACAGACCAGGTCCCTACCCTCCCCACTCATCCCTTTACAACTGCCATGGATTAGCAGTGGGGGTGCAGATGCTGACAGGCCCTTCCACACTTTCACACAGGGCTTTCACAGGACAGAGCTGAGCACCAGCACAGGTCCCTTCTCCTGCCAGTTGTGCAGAGTGGGATGAATTCAAGAGCCCGTGGGCAGAGGCCCTGCCCTTCACTGCACACATGGCCAGCAGCACCAAGGGCTCCATGCACAGAGCTAAAGGAAGGACTGCTGGAAAAACAAAAGTGTCTGTGTGTGAGAGAGGGAGGGGAGGGGAGTGTATGGGAATGGCTTTGATTTTGCTCAGATAGGGCCCCTTTATTGTCACTGTTTTTTCTCCTGTGACAGTTCCCCATGTCCAGAGGCAACAAATGCCCAACAGCAGCCCCATGGCCCAGTTCCTCCTGCTGGCATTCTCAGACAGGCGGGAGCTGCAGCTGCTGCACTTCTGGCTCTTCCTGGGCATCTCCCTGGCTGCCCTCCTGGGCAACGGCCTCATCCTCAGCGCCGTAGCCTGCGACCAGCACCTGCACACCCCCAGGGACTTCTTCCTGCTGCACCTCTCCCTCACAGACCTGGGCTGCATCTGCACCACTGTGCCCAAAGCCATGCACAACTCCCTCTGGGGCACCACAACCATCTCCTTCACAGGATGTGCTGCTCAGGCCTTTTTCTTTCTGTTCTTCATCTCAGCAGAGTTTTTCCTCCTCACCATCATGTGCTACGACCGCTACGTTGCCATCTGCAAACCCCTGCACTACGGGACCCTCCTGGGCAGCAGAGCTTGTGCCCACATGGCAGCAGCTGCCTGGGCCTCTGGGTTTCTGTATTCTCTGTTGCACACAGCCAGTACATTTTCCCTGCCCCTGTGCCAGGGCAATGCCCTGGGCCAGTTCTTCTGTGAAATCTCTCAAATCCTCAAGCTCTCCTGCTCACACTCAAGCTACCTGAGGGAACTGGGATTTCTTGGGGTTAGTGCCTGTTTAGCATTTGGTTGCTTTGTTTTCATGGTTTTCTCCTATGTGCAAATCTTCAGGGCTGTGCTGAGGATCCCCTCTCAGCAGGGATGGCACAAAGCCTTTTCCACGTGCCTCCCTCACCTGGCTGTGGTCTCCCTGTTTGTCAGCACTGCCATATTTGCCTACCTGAAACCCCCCTCCATCTCCTCCCCATCCCTGGATCTGGCCCTATCAGTTCTGTACTCAGTGGTTCCTCCAGCCCTGAACCCCCTCATCTACAGCCTGAGGAACCAGGAGCTCAGGGATACCATAAGGAAAATGATGACTGGATGCTTTTCAGGAGCAATAAAGTGCCTGTCTTCTGGTGTGTAGCATTCAGAAGGAGACTCCTTAATGGCCCAGCCTCTCTGTTCAGGTTTTCATGGAGGTCATCGGGTCCTTCTTGCAGTAATTTTCTGTATGATGAAATATTATTATGTATCTGACTTGTAATTTAGTTTCCACCCACTGAATTTTACCCAGACATGTATAAATGATAAATTATGCTCTCTGAGTATTTAAACAACCCTTAAGTGCCTTCTTTGTCCAAGACCCTTTTTCTAAGCTGTTCCTAAAGGACAGCACACTGCAGGACAGGGGGGATTTGCAAAGGGCAAGGGGACAAAAATCCCAGCACAGCAGCACTGCCAGGGAGCAGCAGAGCTTGGGCTTTGCAGAGCTGCTCTTTCCACTTCCACACTGTCCTCCTGAGCCCCTTTCTCAATGGAAGACCTGAGTGCTCTCTGAGTACAGTCCTGGGGGTTGAAAGCCCTTTGAGCACAGGCAGGGACAGGTCCTGGGAACTTGTGAAGCAGAGCTGGCCTCCCTGACAGCATCTACAGGATGCTGTGGGATCTTCGGAGGGCACTGCATGGACTGGGTCACTTCTTCTGTGCCCTTACTGCAGGGCTGGAGCTCTCCTGCAGTGACACCAGGACACTCCTGCTCTTTGCATTCCCAGCCTGATTTGGAAATCCAGTCTTCCCTGCTGTTCCCAGGGACATGCTGGGAGTGCTTCAGAGCTGCCATCCTGGGGCAGCTCCTGCCCAGCGTGGGCAGGCACAAGGTCTCTCCCCCTGCTCCTCTCCCCTCCCCAGTGCCACTGTTTGCTGCAGCCTCCTCCTCCTTGCCCAGCACAGCCCTCCTGGCATAGTTGGACACAGCCCTTGTTCTATCCCATCCTCATGGCCCTGCCCAAGTCCCTCAGCTAGAGCTTGATGGCCAGAAACCCTCAGGGCAGGGAGAGACCATTGGAGTGCTGGGTCTGTAGGGAGAAATCACTGTTCCCTCCTTTCTGAATCACCCCCAGGACCTGGGCAAACCTGTATTTGTTTGGTTTCCATGAGGCCCTGCAATGTCAAAGTGTCCCCTTGATTCCAGGAGGCTGCAGAGTGTCCCCTGGATCCTTTGGCTCCAGAATGCCCTGGAGTGTCACAGTGGTCCTTTAAGTCCGTGAGGTTGGACAGGGTCATCACAAAACTTAGCCCACCCAGATGGAATTTTCTGGGAGATCAGGAGGAACTGGAACAAAAAGGATTGTATATTTGGGGAAGGAGAAAGGGGCTTGACCAACAGAGAGGAAAGATTTTGATGAGGTAAAAGCAGGTTCAGGTAATTCTGAGGGTTCTGAAACACTGACTATGCAAACACTCCTGTTGCACCTTTACACTATTTCTAACCTCAAGCCCCTAACCTAAAAGTGGTGGCTCTCCCATGGAAAGGAATCCACTGCTCTAATCCCAACCTCAACCTGACCTCAAAGGCAAAGTCCAAATCCAAAACTCGAGACTCTTATTTGTCCTCCAGTGCCCACCCCAATTCCAAACCTGTATTTATAACAGTGTTTTGGGATCCACAGGGCCTTCAGTGTGACAATGCCTCCTGGATTTTCAGTGTCCCAGGGTTCCTTTGTTTCCATCAGAACCAGAAGTGCCCAAGTGGCCTCTTGATTCCATAAGGCCCTGCAGTGTCAAAATGGCCCCTTGATTCCAGGAGGCTGCTCAGTGTCCCTGCGATCCTTTGGCTCCAGAATGCCCTGGAGTGTCACAGTGCTCCCTTGAGACCATGAGGTGTCTTTGGTGTCCCAATGACCCCTTGATTCCATGGGGTTCCCCAGTGTCCCAAGGTCCATTTGGCTCCAAAAAGGCCCTGTAGTGTCACAGTGGCCCCTTCATTTCATGAGGTTCCACTGTTTCCCAGGGTTTCTTTGTTTCCAGAAGGCACCACAGTGACACAAGGGCTCCCTGGTTCTGTGAGGTTCCAAAGGTTTCAAGATTCCCTTTTGTTCCACAAGGCCCCACATGTGAAATGATTCCCTGGTTCCACAAGATTTCCCAGTGTCCCTGTGTTCCTTTCTTTCCACGAGGCCCTGCAGTGTCCCTTGTTTCCATGAGGTTACACAGTGTCATCAAGAAGCTGAGCCAACCCAGATGAATGTTTGGGGGAGATCAGGAGGAACTGGGACAAAAAGGATTGGATATTTGGGGAAGGAAAGAGGGGCTTGGCCAAAAGAGAGCAAAGATTTTGATGAGGTAAAAGCAGGTTCAGGTAATGCCGAGGGAACTGAAACACTGACTGTGCAAACAATCATTGTAACCTTTATACTATTTCTAACCTCTAGACCCAACACTCCCCAAAAGTGCTGCCCCTGACATTGGAAGGAATCTACTGATCTTATCCCAACCTCAACCTTACTTCAAAGGCAAAGCCTAAACCCAGAACTCCAAACTCTTATTTGTCCTCCAATCCCCACCCCAATCCCAAACCTGGATTGTTAGTATGAAAAAGCCTTTAATCCTAACCCAGGCCAAAAAGCTGTTCCCCTAATCATGAACCAGACCCTGCCAGCAGAACAACAAACCTGCCAAAGTTCTGCCCAATCCCCACCCTGAGCTCTAAAGCCCAAGGCCTGACCATGAAGCACCCCCACAGCCCTTGGGAGCAGGGCAAGGACCTGCAGGGCCCAGAGCAGCCCCAAGGGGTTGGCAGAGCAATGGGAGGTGACCTGGATCTGCTCAGCTCTGCAGGGACCCCCAGCAGAAGGGCCTGGGCTCTCTCAGGGATGTCCTGGGGCACAGGGGCTCAGCATCCAAGCCAAGAAGGCCAAGTGCACATGGCAGCAGCCAGAGCTGGGGGACAGCAGAGCCATCAGGGAGGGCCCAGAAATGCTGCTGGGAGGGGGGTGGGAAAGCAGGAGGGGTGTGTGCAGCCTGCAAGGCCAGAGGAGCAGCAGGGCCAGGGGAGCACAGCCTGCAGCAGAGATGGCCAAGGGCTCTGGCAGGGCTGCAAGGCCCAAAGGCACCCAGGCCTTTGTGCCCTTGGCTCTGGCAGCTGCCTCTGCCCCTCAGGCCACCACAAGCAACTTTCCTTTGTCTGCCTGCACTCCTGGCCTGCAAGGATCTGCTCGAAGGAGTCCCTGGGGAGGCTTTGTCAGTGCCTGCCCTCAGTGGGGCCCAGCAATGCTTCAAGGGACTTGGGCTTTGGCTTCTGACTTCTTGAGCAGCTTCTTCAATCTTCTCTCAGTACCTCAGGTTATTGACTTGTCTCTAAACACACTGTGGGGCTCATTAAAATACAGAAAAACAAATTCATTTCCTTCCTTTAATTGTCTTCATGTTTTCAATTCTTCAACAACTAATTGGAGTTGTTTTGTTGTTTAGCTAAGGAGAAAAATTTCAAAGAGCAGCTCACAAAAAACAGCTATTTTTTATGAAAGGCAATGATTTCCAAAGGGCTTTGGGATGCAAGAGGGTCAGGGTGCAAAGGGTTTGGATCCAAAGATAAGGGGGCAGAAGAGATTAGTAGCACTTAATCATTGACCATCTTAACAGTTATCAAGGGATTCAATATAATTTGTTACAATTGAACAGTGACAGAATTATAGATTCACAGTAACAACACACACACCAGAGTCAATTCACACTGATATCTCAGACCTTTTTGGGTTTTTTTAACTTTTTTATATTTTAGAACTAGTTTTGTAGTGAATATATTTTAATGTAGTTGTATTATATCCCTTACCCTTAACAGAGTAGTTACACATACCTAACCCTACTACCCCATTCCATATCAATCCCTCTAAACCCCATTTTTAGTCTTCTTTTCAAGGTAGAATTGTAGAAAAACACCCTAAGGCCTGGACCAGAAGATATCAGTCAGACACAGTGACCTTCTAGGCAGAACTTTTCAGGAACTCCCAGGATTGTGTGTGCTGTGAAGAAGATGAAGATGAGGAAGAAGGGGTCCCGAAGGCACCAAACCCAATTCCTGAAGGGGTGTGTCAGGGGGCAGAATGAGGCAGAACTGGCAGTGCATAAACCTGGGATTGGATGAACCTTATTATAAAATCATAGAACCCCTGTCTGGGGGGGCACACATGGTATGTGTTCCTTCAGGCCTAAGGACTCATTAAAGGCCCAGGTCTCTTTATCTTATCTCCTACCTGAATTGGCCTGGACTCTTCTTCTCCATGGTCTCTTAAGGCAACAACACCCACACCCAGGCAGCGATGTGTGGACACATCAAGATCTGGGTGTGTAAAGGTCCCTCTCTGAAATTCTCCTGGTTCTCAGTCAAACACTCCCACACATCCCTTTGTGTTTCCGAACAGACAAGGTTCCACGAGGCCCTGCAGGGTCCCAATGACACCTTTATTCCAT
>NW_026088069.1:0-20848 GCF_022539395.1 Myiozetetes cayanensis
GGCATGGGAAAACCCGACCGGAGTGCGGCCGGTGTCGGGAACGGGGAAAACCCGACCGGAGTGCGGCCGGTGTCGGGAACGGGGAAAACCCGACCGAGTGCGGCCGGTGTCGGGCATGGGGAAAACCCGACCGGAGTGCGGCCGGTGTCGGGAACGGGGAAAACCCGACCGGAGTGCGGCCGGTGTCGGGAACGGGGAAAACCCGACCGGAGTGCGGCCGGTGTCGGGAACGGGGAAAACCCGACCGAGTGCGGCCGGTGTCGGGAACGGGGAAAACCCGACCGGAGTGCGGCCGGTGTCGGGAACGGGGAAAACCCGACCGAGTGCGGCCGGTGTCGGGAACGGGGAAAACCCGACCGAGTGCGGCCGGTGTCGGGAACGGGGAAAACCCGACCGGAGTGCGGCCGGTGTCGGGAACGGGGAAAACCCGACCGAGTGCGGCCGGTGTCGGGAACGGGGAAAACCCGACCGGAGTGCGGCCGGTGTCGGGCACGGGGAAAACCCGACCGAGTGCGGCCGGTGTCGGGAACGGGGAAAACCCGACCGGAGTGCGGCCGGTGTCGGGAACGGGGAAAACCCGACCGAGTGCGGCCGGTGTCGGGAACGGGGAAAACCCGACCGAGGCGGCCGGTGTCGGGAACGGGGAAAACCCGACCGGAGTGCGGCCGGTGTCGGGAATGGGGAAAACCCGACCGAGTGCGGCCGGTGTCGGGCACGGGGAAAACCCGACCGAGTGCGGCCGGTGTCGGGCACGGGGAAAACCCGACCGGAGTGCGGCCGTGTCGGGAACGGGGAAAACCCGACCGGAGTGCGGCCGGTGTCGGGAACGGGGAAAACCCGACCGGAGTGCGGCCGGTGTCGGGAACGGGGAAAACCCGACCGGAGTGCGGCCGGTGTCGGGAACGGGGAAAACCCGACCGGAGTGCGGCCGGTGTCGGGCACGGGGAAAACCCGACCGGAGTGCGGCCGGTGTCGGGAACGGGGAAAACCCGACCGAGTGCGGCCGGTGTCGGGAACGGGGAAAACCCGACCGGAGTGCGGCCGGTGTCGGGAACGGGGAAAACCCGACCGAGTGCGGCCGGTGTCGGGAACGGGGAAAACCCGACCGAGTGCGGCCGGTGTCGGGAACGGGGAAAACCCGACCGAGTGCGGCCGGTGTCGGGAACGGGGAAAACCCGACCGGAGTGCGGCCGGTGTCGGGAACGGGGAAAACCCGACCGGAGTGCGGCCGGTGTCGGGCACGGGGAAAACCCGACCGAGTGCGGCCGGTGTCGGGAACGGGGAAAACCCGACCGAGTGCGGCCGGTGTCGGGAACGGGGAAAACCCGACCGGAGTGCGGCCGGTGTCGGGAACGGGGAAAACCCGACCGGAGTGCGGCCGGTGTCGGGAACGGGGAAAACCCGACCGAGTGCGGCCGGTGTCGGGCACGGGGAAAACCCGACCGGAGTGCGGCCGGTGTCGGGAACGGGGAAAACCCGACCGGAGTGCGGCCGGTGTCGGGAACGGGGAAAACCCGACCGAGTGCGGCCGGTGTCGGGAATGGGGAAAACCCGACCGAGTGCGGCCGGTGTCGGAACGGGGAAAACCCGACCGGAGTGCGGCCGGTGTCGGGCATGGGGAAAACCCGACCGGAGTGCGGCCGGTGTCGGGAACGGGGAAAACCCGACCGAGTGCGGCCGGTGTCGGGAACGGGGAAAACCCGACCGAGTGCGGCCGGTGTCGGGAACGGGGAAAACCCGACCGGAGTGCGGCCGGTGTCGGGAACGGGGAAAACCCGACCGAGTGCGGCCGGTGTCGGGCATGGGGAAAACCCGACCGAGTGCGGCCGGTGTCGGGACATGGGAAAACCCGACCGAGTGCGGCCGGTGTCGGGAATGGGGAAAACCCGACCGGAGTGCGGCCGGTGTCGGGCATGGGGAAAACCCGACCGAGTGCGGCCGGTGTCGGGAACGGGGAAAACCCGACCGGAGTGCGGCCGGTGTCGGGAATGGGGAAAACCCGACCGGAGTGCGGCCGTGTCGGGAATGGGAAAACCCGACCGAGTGCGGCCGGTGTCGGGCACGGGGAAAACCCGACCGGAGTGCGGCCGGTGTCGGGAATGGGGAAAACCCGACCGAGTGCGGCCGGTGTCGGGAACGGGGAAAACCCGACCGAGTGCGGCCGGTGTCGGGAACGGGAAAACCCGACCGAGTGCGGCCGGTGTCGGGAACGGGGAAAACCCGACCGAGTGCGGCCGGTGTCGGGCACGGGGAAAACCTGACCGAGTGCGGCCGGTGTCGGAACGGGGAAAACCCGACCGAGTGCGGCCGGTGTCGGGAACGGGGAAAACCCGACCGGAGTGCGGCCGGTGTCGGGAACGGGGAAAACCCGACCGAGTGCGGCCGGTGTCGGGAACGGGGAAAACCCGACCGGAGTGCGGCCGGTGTCGGGAACGGGGAAAACCCGACCGGAGTGCGGCCGGTGTCGGAACGGGGAAAACCCGACCGAGTGCGGCCGGTGTCGGGAACGGGGAAAACCCGACCGGAGTGCGGCCGGTGTCGGGAACGGGGAAAACCCGACCGAGTGCGGCCGGTGTCGGGAACGGGGAAAACCCGACCGGAGTGCGGCCGGTGTCGGGAACGGGGAAAACCCGACCGAGTGCGGCCGGTGTCGGGAACGGGGAAAACCCGACCGAGTGCGGCCGGTGTCGGGAACGGGGAAAACCCGACCGAGTGCGGCCGGTGTCGGGAACGGGGAAAACCCGACCGAGTGCGGCCGGTGTCGGGAACGGGGAAAACCCGACCGGAGTGCGGCCGGTGTCGGAACGGGGAAAACCCGACCGGAGTGCGGCCGGTGTCGGGAACGGGGAAAACCCGACCGGAGTGCGGCCGGTGTCGGGAACGGGGAAAACCCGACCGAGTGCGGCCGGTGTCGGGAACGGGGAAAACCCGACCGAGTGCGGCCGGTGTCGGGAACGGGGAAAACCCGACCGGAGTGCGGCCGGTGTCGGGCATGGGGAAAACCCGACCGAGTGCGGCCGGTGTCGGGAACGGGGAAAACCCGACCGAGTGCGGCCGGTGTCGGGAACGGGGAAAACCCGACCGGAGTGCGGCCGGTGTCGGGAACGGGGAAAACCCGACCGGAGTGCGGCCGGTGTCGGAACGGGGAAAACCCGACCGGAGTGCGGCCGGTGTCGGGAACAGGGAAAACCCGACCGGAGTGCGGCCGGTGTCGGGAACGGGGAAAACCCGACCGAGTGCGGCCGGTGTCGGGAACGGGGAAAACCCGACCGAGTGCGGCCGGTGTCGGGAACGGGGAAAACCCGACCGAGTGCGGCCGTGTCGGGCATGGGGAAAACCCGACCGAGTGCGGCCGGTGTCGGGAACGGGGAAAACCCGACCGGAGTGCGGCCGGTGTCGGGAACGGGGAAAACCCGACCGGAGTGCGGCCGGTGTCGGGAACGGGGAAAACCCGACCGAGTGCGGCCGGTGTCGGGAACGGGGAAAACCCGACCGAGTGCGGCCGGTGTCGGGCATGGGGAAAACCCGACCGGAGTGCGGCCGGTGTCGGGAACGGGGAAAACCCGACCGAGTGCGGCCGGTGTCGGGAACGGGGAAAACCCGACCGGAGTGCGGCCGGTGTCGGGAATGGGGAAAACCCGACCGAGTGCGGCCGGTGTCGGGAACGGGGAAAACCCGACCGGAGTGCGGCCGGTGTCGGGAACGGGGAAAACCCGACCGAGTGCGGCCGGTGTCGGGAACGGGGAAAACCCGACCGAGTGCGGCCGGTGTCGGGAACGGGGAAAACCCGACCGGAGTGCGGCCGGTGTCGGGAACGGGGAAAACCCGACCGAGTGCGGCCGGTGTCGGGCACGGGGAAAACCCGACCGGAGTGCGGCCGGTGTCGGGCATGGGGAAAACCCGACCGGAGTGCGGCCGGTGTCGGGCACGGGGAAAACCCGACCGGAGTGCGGCCGGTGTCGGGAACGGGGAAAACCCGACCGAGTGCGGCCGGTGTCGGGAACGGGGAAAACCCGACCGGAGTGCGGCCGGTGTCGGGAACGGGGAAAACCCGACCGGAGTGCGGCCGGTGTCGGGAATGGGGAAAACCCGACCGGAGTGCGGCCGGTGTCGGGAACGGGGAAAACCCGACCGAGTGCGGCCGGTGTCGGGAATGGGGAAAACCCGACCGAGTGCGGCCGGTGTCGGGAACGGGGAAAACCCGACCGGAGTGCGGCCGGTGTCGGGAACGGGGAAAACCCGACCGAGTGCGGCCGGTGTCGGGAACGAGGGAAAACCCGACCGGAGTGCGGCCGGTGTCGGGAACGGGGAAAACCCGACCGGAGTGCGGCCGGTGTCGGGAATGGGGAAAACCCGACCGGAGTGCGGCCGGTGTCGGGAACGGGGAAAACCCGACCGGAGTGCGGCCGGTGTCGGGAACGGGGAAAACCCGACCGGAGGCGGCCGGTGTCGGGAATGGGGAAAACCCGACCGAGTGCGGCCGGTGTCGGGAACGGGGAAAACCCGACCGGAGTGCGGCCGGTGTCGGGAACGGGGAAAACCCGACCGGAGTGCGGCCGGTGTCGGGAACGGGGAAAACCCGACCGAGTGCGGCCGGTGTCGGGAATGGGGAAAACCCGACCGAGTGCGGCCGGTGTCGGGAACGGGGAAAACCCGACCGGAGTGCGGCCGGTGTCGGGCATGGGGAAAACCCGACCGAGTGCGGCCGGTGTCGGGAACGGGGAAAACCCGACCGGAGTGCGGCCGGTGTCGGGAACGGGGAAAACCCGACCGGAGTGCGGCCGGTGTCGGGAACGGGGAAAACCCGACCGAGTGCGGCCGGTGTCGGGCATGGGGAAAACCCGACCGAGTGCGGCCGGTGTCGGGAACGGGGAAAACCCGACCGAGTGCGGCCGGTGTCGGGAACGGGGAAAACCCGACCGGAGTGCGGCCGGTGTCGGGAACGGGGAAAACCCGACCGAGTGCGGCCGGTGTCGGGAACGGGGAAAACCCGGACCGGAGTGCGGCCGGTGTCGGGAACGGGGAAAACCCGACCGGAGTGCGGCCGGTGTCGGGAACGGGGAAAACCCGACCGGAGTGCGGCCGGTGTCGGGCACGGGGAAAACCCGACCGGAGTGCGGCCGGTGTCGGAACGGGGAAAACCCGACCGAGTGCGGCCGGTGTCGGGAACGGGGAAAACCCGACCGAGTGCGGCCGGTGTCGGGAACGGGGAAAACCCGACCGGAGTGCGGCCGGTGTCGGGAACGGGGAAAACCCGACCGGAGTGCGGCCGGTGTCGGGAATGGGGAAAACCCGACCGAGTGCGGCCGGTGTCGGGAACGGGGAAAACCCGACCGGAGTGCGGCCGGTGTCGGGAACGGGGAAAACCCGACCGGAGTGCGGCCGGTGTCGGGAACGGGGAAAACCCGACCGAGTGCGGCCGGTGTCGGGAACGGGGAAAACCCGACCGAGTGCGGCCGGTGTCGGGAACGGGGAAAACCCGACCGAGTGCGGCCGGTGTCGGGAATGGGGAAAACCCGACCGGAGTGCGGCCGGTGTCGGGAATGGGGAAAACCCGACCGGAGTGCGGCCGGTGTCGGGAACGGGGAAAACCCGACCGGAGTGCGGCCGGTGTCGGGAACGGGGAAAACCCGACCGGAGTGCGGCCGGTGTCGGGAACGGGGAAAACCCGACCGGAGTGCGGCCGGTGTCGGGAACGGGAAAACCCGACCGAGTGCGGCCGGTGTCGAATGGGGAAAACCCGACCGGAGTGCGGCCGGTGTCGGGAACGGGGAAAACCCGACCGAGTGCGGCCGGTGTCGGGAACGGGGAAAACCCGACCGGAGTGCGGCCGGTGTCGGGAACGGGGAAAACCCGACCGAGTGCGGCCGGTGTCGGGAACGGGGAAAACCCGACCGAGTGCGGCCGGTGTCGGGAACGGGGAAAACCCGACCGAGTGCGGCCGTGTCGGGAACGGGGAAAACCCGACCGAGTGCGGCCGGTGTCGGGAACGGGGAAAACCCGACCGGAGTGCGGCCGGTGTCGGGAACGGGGAAAACCCGACCGGAGTGCGGCCGGTGTCGGGAACGGGGAAAACCCGACCGGAGTGCGGCCGGTGTCGGGAACGGGGAAAACCCGACCGGAGTGCGGCCGGTGTCGGGAACGGGGAAAACCCGACCGAGTGCGGCCGTGTCGGGAACGGGGAAAACCCGACCGGAGTGCGGCCGGTGTCGGGAACGGGGAAAACCCGACCGGAGTGCGGCCGGTGTCGGGAACGGGGAAAACCCGACCGAGTGCGGCCGGTGTCGGGAACGGGGAAAACCCGACCGGAGTGCGGCCGGTGTCGGGAACGGGGAAAACCCGACCGGAGTGCGGCCGGTGTCGGGAACGGGGAAAACCCGACCGAGTGCGGCCGGTGTCGGGAACGGGGAAAACCCGACCGAGTGCGGCCGGTGTCGGGAACGGGGAAAACCCGACCGGAGTGCGGCCGGTGTCGGGAACGGGGAAAACCCGACCGGAGTGCGGCCGGTGTCGGGAACGGGGAAAACCCGACCGGAGTGCGGCCGGTGTCGGGAACGGGGAAAACCCGACCGGAGTGCGGCCGGTGTCGGGAACGGGGAAAACCCGACCGGAGTGCGGCCGGTGTCGGGAACGGGGAAAACCCGACCGGAGTGCGGCCGGTGTCGGGAACGGGGAAAACCCGACCGGAGTGCGGCCGGTGTCGGGAACGGGGAAAACCCGACCGGAGTGCGGCCGGTGTCGGGAACGGGGAAAACCCGACCGAGTGCGGCCGGTGTCGGGAACGGGGAAAACCCGACCGGAGTGCGGCCGGTGTCGGGAACGGGGAAAACCCGACCGAGTGCGGCCGGTGTCGGGAACGGGGAAAACCCGACCGGAGTGCGGCCGGTGTCGGAACGGGGAAAACCCGACCGAGTGCGGCCGGTGTCGGGAACGGGGAAAACCCGACCGGAGTGCGGCCGGTGTCGGGAATGGGGAAAACCTGACCGAGTGCGGCCGGTGTCGGGAACGGGGAAAACCCGACCGGAGTGCGGCCGGTGTCGGGAACGGGGAAAACCCGACCGGAGTGCGGCCGGTGTCGGGAACGGGGAAAACCCGACCGAGTGCGGCCGGTGTCGGGAACGGGGAAAACCCGACCGGAGTGCGGCCGGTGTCGGGAACGGGGAAAACCCGACCGGAGTGCGGCCGGTGTCGGGAACGGGGAAAACCCGACCGGAGTGCGGCCGGTGTCGGGAACGGGGAAAACCCGACCGGAGTGCGGCCGGTGTCGGGAACGGGGAAAACCCGACCGGAGTGCGGCCGGTGTCGGGAACGGGGAAAACCCGACCGGAGTGCGGCCGGTGTCGGGCATAGGGAAAACCTGACCGAGTGCGGCCGGTGTCGGGCACGGGGAAAACCCGACCGGAGTGCGGCCGGTGTCGGGAACGGGGAAAACCCGACCGGAGTGCGGCCGGTGTCGGGAACGGGGAAAACCCGACCGGAGTGCGGCCGGTGTCGGGAACGGGGAAAACCCGACCGAGTGCGGCCGGTGTCGGGAACGGGGAAAACCCGACCGGAGTGCGGCCGGTGTCGGGAACGGGGAAAACCCGACCGAGTGCGGCCGGTGTCGGGAACGGGGAAAACCCGACCGAGTGCGGCCGGTGTCGGGAACGGGGAAAACCCGACCGGAGTGCGGCCGGTGTCGGAACGGGGAAAACCCGACCGGAGTGCGGCCGGTGTCGGGAACGGGGAAAACCCGACCGGAGTGCGGCCGGTGTCGGGAACGGGGAAAACCCGACCGAGTGCGGCCGGTGTCGGGAACGGGGAAAACCCGACCGAGTGCGGCCGGTGTCGGGAACGGGGAAAACCCGACCGAGTGCGGCCGGTGTCGGGAACGGGGAAAACCCGACCGGAGTGCGGCCGGTGTCGGGAACGGGGAAAACCCGACCGGAGTGCGGCCGGTGTCGGGAACGGGGAAAACCCGACCGGAGTGCGGCCGGTGTCGGGAACGGGGAAAACCCGACCGGAGTGCGGCCGGTGTCGGGAACGGGGAAAACCCGACCGAGTGCGGCCGGTGTCGGGAACGGGGAAAACCCGACCGGAGTGCGGCCGGTGTCGGGAACGGGAAAACCCGACCGGAGTGCGGCCGGTGTCGGGAACGGGGAAAACCCGACCGGAGTGCGGCCGGTGTCGGGAACGGGGAAAACCCGACCGAGTGCGGCCGGTGTCGGGCACGGGGAAAACCCGACCGGAGTGCGGCCGGTGTCGGGAACGGGGAAAACCCGACCGAGTGCGGCCGGTGTCGGGAATGGGGAAAACCCGACCGGAGTGCGGCCGGTGTCGGGAATGGGGAAAACCCGACCGAGTGCGGCCGGTGTCGGGAACGGGGAAAACCCGACCGGAGTGCGGCCGGTGTCGGGAACGGGGAAAACCCGACCGGAGTGCGGCCGGTGTCGGGAACGGGGAAAACCCGACCGGAGTGCGGCCGGTGTCGGGAACGGGGAAAACCCGACCGGAGTGCGGCCGGTGTCGGGAACGGGGAAAACCCGACCGGAGTGCGGCCGGTGTCGGGAACGGGGAAAACCCGACCGGAGTGCGGCCGGTGTCGGGAACGGGGAAAACCCGACCGGAGTGCGGCCGGTGTCGGGAACGGGGAAAACCCGACCGGAGTGCGGCCGGTGTCGGGAACGGGGAAAACCCGACCGGAGTGCGGCCGGTGTCGGGAACGGGGAAAACCCGACCGGAGTGCGGCCGGTGTCGGGAACGGGGAAAACCCGACCGGAGTGCGGCCGGTGTCGGGAACGGGGAAAACCCGACCGAGTGCGGCCGGTGTCGGGAACGGGGAAAACCCGACCGGAGTGCGGCCGGTGTCGGGAACGGGGAAAACCCGACCGAGTGCGGCCGGTGTCGGGAATGGGGAAAACCCGACCGGAGTGCGGCCGGTGTCGGGAACGGGGAAAACCCGACCGGAGTGCGGCCGGTGTCGGGAACGGGGAAAACCCGACCGGAGTGCGGCCGGTGTCGGGAACGGGGAAAACCCGACCGGAGTGCGGCCGGTGTCGGGAACGGGGAAAACCCGACCGGAGTGCGGCCGGTGTCGGGAACGGGGAAAACCCGACCGGAGTGCGGCCGGTGTCGGGAACGGGGAAAACCCGACCGGAGTGCGGCCGGTGTCGGGAACGGGGAAAACCCGACCGAGTGCGGCCGGTGTCGGGAACGGGGAAAACCCGACCGGAGTGCGGCCGGTGTCGGGAATGGGGAAAACCCGACCGAGTGCGGCCGGTGTCGGGAACGGGGAAAACCCGACCGGAGTGCGGCCGGTGTCGGGCATGGGGAAAACCCGACCGGAGTGCGGCCGGTGTCGGGAACGGGAAAACCCGACCGAGTGCGGCCGGTGTCGGGAACGGGGAAAACCCGACCGGAGTGCGGCCGGTGTCGGGCATGGGGAAAACCCGACCGGAGTGCGGCCGGTGTCGGGAACGGGGAAAACCCGACCGGAGTGCGGCCGGTGTCGGGAACGGGGAAAACCCGACCGGAGTGCGGCCGGTGTCGGGAACGGGGAAAACCCGACCGGAGTGCGGCCGGTGTCGGGAACGGGGAAAACCCGACCGAGTGCGGCCGGTGTCGGGAACGGGAAAACCCGACCGAGTGCGGCCGGTGTCGGGAACGGGAAAACCCGACCGAGTGCGGCCGGTGTCGGGAACGGGGAAAACCCGACCGGAGTGCGGCCGGTGTCGGGAACGGGGAAAACCCGACCGAGTGCGGCCGGTGTCGGGAATGGGGAAAACCCGACCGGAGTGCGGCCGGTGTCGGGAACGGGGAAAACCCGACCGGAGTGCGGCCGGTGTCGGGAACGGGGAAAACCCGACCGGAGTGCGGCCGGTGTCGGAACGGGGAAAACCCGACCGGAGTGCGGCCGGTGTCGGGAACGGGGAAAACCCGACCGAGTGCGGCCGGTGTCGGGAACGGGGAAAACCTGACCGAGTGCGGCCGGTGTCGGGAACGGGGAAAACCCGACCGGAGTGCGGCCGGTGTCGGGAACGGGGAAAACCCGACCGAGTGCGGCCGGTGTCGGGAACGGGGAAAACCCGACCGAGTGCGGCCGGTGTCGGGAACGGGGAAAACCCGACCGGAGTGCGGCCGGTGTCGGGAACGGGGAAAACCTCGACCGGAGTGCGGCCGGTGTCGGGAACGGGGAAAACCCGACCGGAGTGCGGCCGGTGTCGGGAACGGGGAAAACCCGACCGGAGTGCGGCCGGTGTCGGGAACGGGGAAAACCCGGACCGGAGTGCGGCCGGTGTCGGGAACGGGGAAAACCCGACCGGAGTGCGGCCGGTGTCGGGAATGGGAAAACCCGACCGAGTGGCGGCCGTGTCGGGCACGGGGAAAACCCGACCGAGTGCGGCCGGTGTCGGGAACGGGGAAAACCCGACCGAGTGCGGCCGGTGTCGGGAACGGGGAAAACCCGACCGGAGTGCGCCGGTGTCGGGAACGGGGAAACCCCGACCGGAGTGCGGCCGGTGTCGGGAACGGGGAAAACCCGACCGGAGTGCGGCCGGTGTCGGGCATGGGGAAAACCCGACCGGAGTGCGGCCGGTGTCGGAACGGGGAAAACCCGACCGAGTGCGGCCGGTGTCGGGAACGGGGAAAACCCGACCGGAGTGCGGCCGGTGTCGGGAACGGGGAAAACCCGACCGAGTGCGGCCGGTGTCGGGAACGGGGAAAACCCGACCGGAGTGCGGCCGGTTCGGGAACGGGGAAAACCCGACCGGAGTGCGGCCGGTGTCGAACGGGGAAAACCCGACCGAGTGCGGCCGGTGTCGGGAACGGGGAAAACCCGACCGGAGTGCGGCCGGTGTCGGGCATGGGGAAAACCCGACCGGAGTGCGGCCGGTGTCGGGAACGGGGAAAACCCGACCGGAGTGCGGCCGGTGTCGGGAACGGGGAAAACCCGACCGAGTGCGGCCGGTGTCGGGAACGGGGAAAACCCGACCGGAGTGCGGCCGGTGTCGGGAACGGGGAAAACCCGACCGAGTGCGGCCGGTGTCGGGCATGGGGAAAACTCCGACCGAGTGCGGCCGGTGTCGGGAACGGGGAAAACCCGACCGAGTGCGGCCGGTGTCGGGCACGGGGAAAACCCGACCGGAGTGCGGCCGGTGTCGGGAATGGGGAAAACCCGACCGGAGTGCGGCCGGTGTCGGGAACGGGGAAAACCCGACCGGAGTGCGGCCGGTGTCGGGAACGGGGAAAACCTCGACCGAGTGCGGCCCGGTGTCGGGAATGGGGAAAACCCGACCGGAGTGCGGCCGGTGTCGGGAACGGGGAAAACCCGACCGGAGTGCGGCCGGTGTCGGGCACGGGGAAAACCCGACCGAGTGCGGCCGGTGTCGGAACGGGGAAAACCCGACCGGAGTGCGGCCGGTGTCGGGAACGGGGAAAACCCGACCGAGTGCGGCCGGTGTCGGGCACGGGGAAAACCCGACCGGAGTGCGGCCGGTGTCGGGAACGGGGAAAACCCGACCGAGTGCGGCCGGTGTCGGGCACGGGGAAAACCCGACCGGAGTGCGGCCGGTGTCGGGAACGGGGAAAACCCGACCGGAGTGCGGCCGGTGTCGGGAACGGGGAAAACCCGACCGAGTGCGGCCGGTGTCGGGAACGGGGAAAACCCGACCGAGTGCGGCCGGTGTCGGGAACGGGGAAAACCCGGACCGGAGTGCGGCCGGTGTCGGGAACGGAGGAAAACCCGGACCGGAGTGCGGCCGGTGTCGGGCATGGGGGAAAACCCGGACCGGAGTGCGGCCGGTGTCGGGCACGGGGGAAAACCCGGACCGGAGTGCGGCCGGTGTCGGGAACGGGGAAAACCCGACCGGAGTGCGGCCGGTGTCGGGCACGGGGAAAACCCGACCGGAGTGCGGCCGTGTCGGGAACGGGGAAAACCCGACCGGAGTGCGGCCGGTGTCGGGAACGGGGAAAACCCGACCGAGTGCGGCCGGTGTCGGGCACGGGGAAACACCTGACCGGAGTGCGGCCGGTGTCGGGAACGGGGAAAACCCGACCGAGTGCGGCCGGTGTCGGGAACAGGGAAAACCCGACCGGAGTGCGGCCGGTGTCGGAACGGGGAAAACCCGACCGAGTGCGGCCGGTGTCGGGAACGGGGAAAACCCGACCGAGTGCGGCCGTGTCGGTCGAACGGGGAAAACCCGACCGGAGTGCGGCCGTGTCGGGAACGGGGAAAACCCGACCGGAGTGCGGCCGGTGTCGGGAACGGGGAAAACCCGACCGGAGTGCGGCCGGTGTCGGGAATGGGGAAAACCCGACCGAGTGCGGCCGGTGTCGGGAACGGGGAAAACCCGACCGGAGTGCGGCCGGTGTCGGGAACAGGGGAAAACCCGGACCGGAGTGCGGCCGGTGTCGGGCATGGGGAAAACCCGACCGGAGTGCGGCCGGTGTCGGGAACGGGGAAAACCCGACCGGAGTGCGGCCGGTGTCGGGAACGGGGAAAACCCGACCGGAGTGCGGCCGGTGTCGGGAATGGGGAAAACCCGACCGGAGTGCGGCCGGTGTCGGGAACGGGGAAAACCCGACCGAGTGCGGCCGGTGTCGGAACGGGGAAAACCCGACCGGAGTGCGGCCGGTGTCGGGAACGGGGAAAACCCGACCGAGTGCGGCCGGTGTCGGGAACGGGGAAAACCCGACCGAGTGCGGCCGGTGTCGGGAACGGGGAAAACCCGACCGAGTGCGGCCGGTGTCGGGAACGGGGAAAACCCGACCGAGTGCGGCCGGTGTCGGGAACGGGGAAAACCCGACCGAGTGCGGCCGGTGTCGGGAACGGGGAAAACCCGACCGGAGTGCGGCCGGTGTCGGGCACGGGGAAAACCCGACCGAGTGCGGCCGGTGTCGGGAACGGGGAAAACCCGACCGAGTGCGGCCGGTGTCGGAACAGGGGAAAACCCGACCGAGTGCGGCCGGTGTCGGGAACGGGGAAAACCCGACCGGAGTGCGGCCGGTGTCGGGAACGGGGAAAACCCGACCGAGTGCGGCCGGTGTCGGGAACGGGGAAAACCCGACCGAGTGCGGCCGGTGTCGGGAACGGGGAAAACCCGACCGAGTGCGGCCGGTGTCGGGAACGGGGAAAACCCGACCGGAGTGCGGCCGGTGTCGGGAACGGGGAAAACCCGACCGGAGTGCGGCCGGTGTCGGGAACGGGGAAAACCCGACCGAGTGCGGCCGGTGTCGGGAACGGGGAAAACCCGACCGAGTGCGGCCGGTGTCGGGAACGGGGAAAACCCGACCGGAGTGCGGCCGGTGTCGGGAACGGGGAAAACCCGACCGGAGTGCGGCCGGTGTCGGGAACGGGGAAAACCCGACCGAGTGCGGCCGGTGTCGGGAACGGGGAAAACCCGACCGAGTGCGGCCGGTGTCGGGAATGGGGAAAACCCGACCGGAGTGCGGCCGGTGTCGGGAACGGGGAAAACCCGACCGAGTGCGGCCGGTGTCGGGAACGGGGAAAACCCGACCGGAGTGCGGCCGGTGTCGGGCATAGGGAAAACCCGACCGGAGTGCGGCCGGTGTCGGGAACGGGGAAAACCCGACCGGAGTGCGGCCGGTGTCGGGAACGGGGAAAACCCGACCGAGTGCGGCCGGTGTCGGGAACGGGGAAAACCCGACCGGAGTGCGGCCGGTGTCGGGAACGGGGAAAACCCGACCGAGTGCGGCCGGTGTCGGGAACGGGGAAAAACCCGACCGGAGTGCGGCCGGTGTCGGGAACGGGGAAAACCCGACCGAGTGCGGCCGGTGTCGGGAACGGGGAAAACCCGACCGGAGTGCGGCCGGTGTCGGGAACGGGGAAAACCCGACCGGAGTGCGGCCGGTGTCGGGAACGGGGAAAACCCGACCGGAGTGCGGCCGGTGTCGGGAACGGGGAAAACCCGACCGGAGTGCGGCCGGTGTCGGGCACGGGGAAAACCCGACCGAGTGCGGCCGGTGTCGGGAACGGGGAAAACCCGACCGGAGTGCGGCCGGTGTCGGGAACGGGGAAAACCCGACCGGAGTGCGGCCGGTGTCGGGAACGGGGGAAAACCCGACCGGAGTGCGGCCGGTGTCGGAACGGGAAAACCCGACCGAGTGCGGCCGGTGTCGGGCATGGGAAAACCCGACCGAGGCGGCCGTGTCGGGAACGGGGAAAACCCGACCGAGTGCGGCCGGTGTCGGGAACGGGGAAAACCCGACCGAGTGCGGCCGGTGTCGGGAATGGGGAAAACCCGACCGGAGTGCGACCGGTGTCGGAACGGGGAAAACCCGACCGAGTGCGGCCGGTGTCGGGAACGGGGAAAACCCGACCGAGTGCGGCCGGTGTCGGGAACGGGGAAAACCCGACCGGAGTGCGGCCGGTGTCGGGAACGGGGAAAACCCGACCGAGTGCGGCCGGTGTCGGGAATGGGGAAAACCCGACCGGAGTGCGGCCGGTGTCGGGAACGGGGAAAACCCGACCGAGTGCGGCCGGTGTCGGGAACGGGGAAAACCCGACCGGAGTGCGGCCGGTGTCGGAACGGGGAAAACCCGACCGAGTGCGGCCGGTGTCGGGAACGGGGAAAACCCGACCGGAGTGCGGCCGGTGTCGGAACGGGGAAAACCCGACCGGAGTGCGGCCGGTGTCGGGAACGGGGAAAACCCGACCGGAGTGCGGCCGGTGTCGGAACGGGGAAAACCCGACCGAGTGCGGCCGGTGTCGGGACAGGGGAAAACCCGACCGGAGTGCGGCCGTGTCGGGAACGGGGAAAACCCGACCGAGTGCGGCCGGTGTCGGAACGGGGAAAACCCGACCGAGTGCGGCCGGTGTCGGGAACGGGGAAAACCCGACCGGAGTGCGCCGGTGTCGGGCAACGGGGAAAACCCGACCGAGTGCGGCCGGTGTCGGGAACGGGGAAAACCCGACCGGAGTGCGGCCGGTGTCGGGAACGGGGAAAACCCGACCGAGTGCGGCCGGTGTCGGGAACGGGGAAAACCCGACCGGAGTGCGGCCGGTGTCGGGCACGGGGAAAACCCGACCGAGTGCGGCCGGTGTCGGGAACGGGGAAAACCCGACCGGAGTGCGGCCGGTGTCGGGAACGGGGAAAACCCGACCGGAGTGCGGCCGGTGTCGGGAACGGGGAAAACCCGACCGGAGGCGGCCGGTGTCGGGAACGGGGAAAACCCGACCGGAGTGCGGCCGGTGTCGGGAACGGGGAAAACCCGACCGAGTGCGGCCGGTGTCGGGAACGGGGAAAACCCGACCGAGTGCGGCCGGTGTCGGGAACGGGGAAAACCCGACCGAGTGCGGCCGGTGTCGGGAACGGGGAAAACCCGACCGAGTGCGGCCGGTGTCGGGAACGGGGGAAAACCCGACCGGAGTGCGGCCGGTGTCGGGAACGGGGAAAACCCGACCGAGTGCGGCCGGTGTCGGGAACGGGGAAAACCCGACCGGAGTGCGGCCGGTGTCGGGAACGGGGAAAACCCGACCGGAGTGCGGCCGGTGTCGGGCACGGGGAAAACCCGACCGGAGTGCGGCCGGTGTCGGGCACGGGGAAAACCCGACCGGAGTGCGGCCGGTGTCGGGAACGGGGAAAACCCGACCGAGTGCGGCCGGTGTCGGGAACGGGGAAAACCCGACCGGAGTGCGGCCGGTGTCGGGAACGGGGAAAACCCGACCGGAGTGCGGCCGGTGTCGGGAACGGGGAAAACCCGACCGGAGTGCGGCCGGTGTCGGAACGGGGAAAACCCGACCGAGTGCGGCCGGTGTCGGGAACGGGGAAAACCCGACCGAGTGCGGCCGGTGTCGGGAACGGGGAAAACCCGACCGGAGTGCGGCCGGTGTCGGGAACGGGGAAAACCCGACCGAGTGCGGCCGGTGTCGGGAACGGGGAAAACCCGACCGGAGTGCGGCCGGTGTCGGGAACGGGGAAAACCCGACCGAGTGCGGCCGGTGTCGGGACATGGGGAAAACCCGACCGGAGTGCGGCCGGTGTCGGGAACGGGGAAAACCCGACCGGAGTGCGGCCGGTGTCGGGAACGGGGAAAACCCGACCGGAGTGCGGCCGGTGTCGGGAACGGGGAAAACCCGACCGGAGTGCGGCCGGTGTCGGGAACGGGGAAAACCCGACCGGAGTGCGGCCGGTGTCGGGAACGGGGAAAACCTGACCGAGTGCGGCCGGTGTCGGGAACGGGGAAAACCCGACCGAGTGCGGCCGGTGTCGGGAACGGGGAAAACCCGACCGGAGTGCGGCCGGTGTCGGGAACGGGGAAAACCCGACCGGAGTGCGGCCGGTGTCGGGAACGGGGAAAACCCGACCGAGTGCGGCCGGTGTCGGGAACGGGGAAAACCCGACCGGAGTGCGGCCGGTGTCGGGAACGGGGAAAACCCGACCGGAGTGCGGCCGGTGTCGGGAACGGGGAAAACCCGACCGGAGTGCGGCCGGTGTCGGGAACGGGGAAAACCCGACCGAGTGCGGCCGGTGTCGGGAACGGGGAAAACCCGACCGGAGTGCGGCCGGTGTCGGGAACGGGGAAAACCCGACCGGAGTGCGGCCGGTGTCGGGAACGGGGAAAACCCGACCGAGTGCGGCCGGTGTCGGGAACGGGGAAAACCCGACCGGAGTGCGGCCGGTGTCGGGAACGGGGAAAACCCGACCGAGTGCGGCCGGTGTCGGGAACGGGGAAAACCCGACCGAGTGCGGCCGGTGTCGGGAACGGGGAAAACCCGACCGAGTGCGGCCGGTGTCGGGAACGGGGAAAACCCGACCGAGTGCGGCCGGTGTCGGGAACGGGGAAAACCCGACCGAGTGCGGCCGGTGTCGGGAACGGGGAAAACCCGACCGGAGTGCGGCCGGTGTCGGGAACGGGGAAAACCCGACCGGAGTGCGGCCGGTGTCGGGAACGGGGAAAACCCGACCGGAGTGCGGCCGGTGTCGGGAACGGGGAAAACCCGACCGAGTGCGGCCGGTGTCGGGAACGGGGAAAACCCGACCGAGTGCGGCCGGTGTCGGGAACGGGGAAAACCCGACCGGAGTGCGGCCGGTGTCGGGAACGGGGAAAACCCGACCGGAGTGCGCCGGTGTCGGAACGGGGAAAACCCGACCGAGTGCGGCCGGTGTCGGGCACGGGAAAACCCGACCGGAGTGCGGCCGGTGTCGGGAACGGGGAAAACCCGACCGAGTGCGGCCGGTGTCGGGCACGGGGAAAACCCGACCGGAGTGCGGCCGGTGTCGGGAACGGGGAAAACCCGACCGGAGTGCGGCCGGTGTCGGGAACGGGGAAAACCCGACCGAGTGCGGCCGGTGTCGGGAACGGGGAAAACCCGGACCGAGTGCGGCCGGTGTCGGGAACGGGGAAAACCCGACCGGAGTGCGGCCGGTGTCGGGAACGGGGAAAACCCGACCGAGTGCGGCCGGTGTCGGGAACGGGGAAAACCCGACCGGAGTGCGGCCGGTGTCGGGAACGGGGAAAACCCGACCGGAGTGCGGCCGGTGTCGGGAACGGGGAAAACCCGACCGGAGTGCGGCCGGTGTCGGGAACGGGGAAAACCCGGACCGGAGTGCGGCCGGTGTCGGGCACGGGAAAACCCGACCGGAGTGCGCGGTGTCGGGAACGGGGAAAACCCGACCGAGTGCGGCCGGTGTCGGGAACGGGGAAAACCCGACCGGAGTGCGGCCGGTGTCGGGAACGGGGAAAACCCGACCGAGTGCGGCCGGTGTCGGGAACGGGGAAAACCCGACCGAGTGCGGCCGGTGTCGGGAACGGGGAAAACCCGACCGGAGTGCGGCCGGTGTCGGGCACGGGGAAAACCCGACCGAGTGCGGCCGGTGTCGGGAACGGGGAAAACCCGACCGGAGTGCGGCCGGTGTCGGAACGGGGAAAACCCGACCGGAGTGCGGCCGGTGTCGGGAACGGGGAAAACCCGACCGGAGTGCGGCCGGTGTCGGGAACGGGGAAAACCCGACCGAGTGCGGCCGGTGTCGGGCACGGGGAAAACCCGACCGAGTGCGGCCGGTGTCGGGAACGGGGAAAACCCGACCGAGTGCGGCCGGTGTCGGGCACGGGGAAAACCCGACCGGAGTGCGGCCGGTGTCGGGAACGGGGAAAACCCGACCGAGTGCGGCCGGTGTCGGGAACGGGGAAAACTCGACCGAGTGCGGCCGGTGTCGGGAACGGGGAAAACCCGACCGAGTGCGGCCGGTGTCGGGAACGGGGAAAACCCGACCAGAGTGCGCCGGTGTCGGGAACGGGGAAAACCCGACCGAGTGCGGCCGGTGTCGGGCACGGGGAAAACCCGACCGGAGTGCGGCCGGTGTCGGGAACGGGGAAAACCCGACCGGAGTGCGGCCGGTGTCGGGAACGGGGAAAACCCGACCGGAGTGCGGCCGGTGTCGGGAATGGGGAAAACCCGACCGGAGTGCGGCCGGTGTCGGGAACGGGGAAAACCCGACCGAGTGCGGCCGGTGTCGGGAACGGGGAAAACCCGACCGGAGTGCGGCCGGTGTCGGGAACGGGGAAAACCCGACCGGAGTGCGGCCGGTGTCGGGAATGGGGAAAACCCGACCGAGTGCGGCCGGTGTCGGGAACGGGGAAAACCCGACCGAGTGCGGCCGGTGTCGGGAACGGGGAAAACCCGACCGAGTGCGGCCGGTGTCGGGAACGGGGAAAACCCGACCGGAGTGCGGCCGGTGTCGGGAACTGGGGAAAACCCGACCGGAGTGCGGCCGGTGTCGGGAATGGGGAAAACCCGACCGGAGTGCGGCCGGTGTCGGGAACGGGGAAAACCCGACCGAGTGCGGCCGGTGTCGGGAACGGGGAAAACCCGACCGAAGTGCGGCCGGTGTCGGGAACGGGGAAAACCCGACCGGAGTGCGGCCGGTGTCGGGCACGGGGAAAACCCGACCGGAGTGCGGCCGGTGTCGGGAACGGGGAAAACCCGACCGGAGTGCGGCCGGTGTCGGGAACGGGGAAAACCCGACCGGAGTGCGGCCGGTGTCGGAATGGGAAAACCCGACCGGAGTGCGGCCGGTGTCGGGAACGGGGAAAACCCGACCGAGTGCGGCCGGTGTCGGGAACGGGGAAAACCCGACCGAGTGCGGCCGGTGTCGGGAACGGGGAAAACCCGACCGAGTGCGGCCGGTGTCGGGAATGGGGAAAACCCGACCGAGTGCGGCCGGTGTCAGGCACGGGGAAAACCCGACCGAGTGCGGCCGGTGTCGGGAACTGGGGAAAACCCGACCGGAGTGCGGCCGGTGTCGGGCACGGGGAAAACCCGACCGGAGTGCGGCCGGTGTCGGGCACGGGGAAAACCCGACCGGAGTGCGGCCGGTGTCAGGAACGGGGAAAACCCGACCGGAGTGCGGCCGGTGTCGGGAACAGGGGAAAACCCGACCGAGTGCGGCCGGTGTCGGGAATGGGGAAAACCCGACCGAGTGCGGCCGGTGTCGGGAACGGGGAAAACCCGACCGAGTGCGGCCGGTGTCGGGAACGGGGAAAACCCGACCGAGTGCGGCCGGTGTCGGGAACGGGGAAAACCCGACCGGAGTGCGGCCGGTGTCGGGAACGGGGAAAACCCGACCGGAGTGCGGCCGGTGTCGGGAACGGGGAAAACCCGACCGAGTGCGGCCGGTGTCGGGAACGGGGAAAACCCGACCGGAGTGCGGCCGGTGTCGGGAATGGGGAAAACCCGACCGAGTGCGGCCGGTGTCGGGCACGGGAAAACCCGACCGGAGTGCGGCCGGTGTCGGGAACGGGGAAAACCCGACCGAGTGCGGCCGGTGTCGGGAACGGGGAAAACCCGACCGAGTGCGGCCGGTGTCGGGAACGGGGAAAACCCGACCGAGTGCGGCCGGTGTCGGGAACGGGGAAAACCCGACCGAGTGCGGCCGGTGTCGGGCACGGGGAAAACCCGACCGGAGTGCGGCCGGTGTCGGGAACGGGGAAAACCTGACCGAGTGCGGCCGGTGTCGGGAACGGGGAAAACCCGACCGGAGTGCGGCCGGTGTCGGGAACGGGGAAAACCCGGACCGGAGTGCGGCCGGTGTCGGGAACGGGGAAAACCCGACCGGAGTGCGGCCGGTGTCGGGAACGGGGAAAACCCGACCGGAGTGCGGCCGGTGTCGGGAACGGGGAAAACCCGACCGAGTGCGGCCGGTGTCGGGAACGGGGAAAACCCGACCGGAGTGCGGCCGGTGTCGGGAACGGGGAAAACCCGACCGGAGTGCGGCCGGTGTCGGGAACGGGGAAAACCCGACCGAGTGCGGCCGGTGTCGGGAACGGGGAAAACCCGACCGAGTGCGGCCGGTGTCGGGAACGGGGAAAACCCGACCGAGTGCGGCCGGTGTCGGGAACGGGGAAAACCCGACCGGAGTGCGGCCGGTGTCGGGAACGGGGAAAACCCGACCGGAGTGCGGCCGGTGTCGGGAACGGGGAAAACCCGACCGGAGTGCGGCCGGTGTCGGGAACGGGGAAAACCCGACCGAGTGCGGCCGGTGTCGGGAACGGGGAAAACCCGACCGAGTGCGGCCGGTGTCGGGAACGGGGAAAACCCGACCGGAGTGCGGCCGGTGTCGGGAACGGGGAAAACCCGACCGGAGTGCGGCCGGTGTCGGGAACGGGGAAAACCCGACCGAGTGCGGCCGGTGTCGGGAACGGGGAAAACCCGACCGGAGTGCGGCCGGTGTCGGGAACGGGGAAAACCCGACCGGAGTGCGGCCGGTGTCGGGAACGGGGAAAACCCGACCGGAGTGCGGCCGGTGTCGGGAACGGGGAAAACCCGACCGAGTGCGGCCGGTGTCGGGAACGGGGAAAACCCGACCGAGTGCGCCGGTGTCGGGAACGGGGAAAACCGACCGAGCGGCCG